>NW_027437494.1:0-15646 GCF_964204645.1 Tubulanus polymorphus | reverse complement strand
ATCTGCAGTCCTCTAGTTCATGGAGTTTCATCGATGTTCATTGCTGCATTTGGTTGAATGACTGGACTGGTTCCAGACGTACTCTGATTGCGCACCTAGTTTTTAAAGATTATAGCCCTTGATTTTTTTCCTCTTACACTCGCTTGTGTGCATCCATATTGAACTCACTTGTGTGCATCCATATTTGAATGTAGTTTATAGTTTTGTCAACCCTCTACATTTTATATTTGATAGGCCTCAAACAGTCGCACTAAAGCTTCTGTGTCATGTGATCACATGCCAGATGATGATAAGTATGTTTTGAGAAATGACGTTTCCACTGAGACATGCTCATTAGAAAACTAGAATTTCATCCCATGTTAATGATAGATTTTCAGATACAAATCCTATAGATCATTCAGAGAAAGCACATGACTCTGCTAAGAAAGCATCATCTAAGTAAGTCTATCTATGAAACTTATTATATTCTAAAAGGTTTTTCAGGAAAAATTTCAACAGGTCTTGATAGTCTTAATGTTTAATAATTGACTGCATTATCGTAGGATACATCTCCTTGCTCGGAATTGTGGTCTTTTGTTCTCTCCCCACCACGGATAGTTTGATATTAAATTTAATATTTTCCCTTTATATTGGTACGTATGCATATTTTGTTAACCCAATCAATTGCACATTGGTAGCCCATGATATGGTATGGTTATGTTGAGTTAGAAGGCGATGGCTTCTGCTATATGTTAACCATGGAATATTATGGTATATATGCTCAATTGATTGGCACTATGGCATTTAAAAGTCAGTGTCATTCATCTATTGCTGTATTTGTTCATCAGGGGGTGTTGAATATTGAAATTTTGGCTGTCAAATATTTTTCGAAGTTGTCAGTTTAACTAGTTTAACCAAGAAAACTTTATTGATTAAAAAAAGAGCACAATTGGTACAAAATATTATTCAATGCCCACAAATGCTGGTGGTTAAACCTAAGATTCGCTTTATGGTTCAGTTTGTTTTAGGATACAAAATTGTTCATTTTATTACGTAAGATACTTGAGACTAAAAGCTGGCCAATTTATTCGCTACAATAAATTTTCATTCATTTTATAACAGAATTACAGATGATGTGAAAAGATCTGATGTGAAAAAAAGAGGTAAGCTAAGATAGCATGGGTTATTCAGATACATTCTCACCTTTGTTTTATAAAATACCTTTGTTTTATAAAATCAGAAATGATTTCCTGGTGGGAATGAATCTTTTTCCTTTCTGCTAGGCCACAAATTAAAATGATTGGTTTCATAAGGCATTAGGCCTATGTATGAATGTGAATAGAGGTGTTTCATTTTTTAGCCAAAAATAGCTCGGTTATGGATAAAGAATATCTGGATGTTGTCAAACAGTTTCTTGAAAACCCAATGCATCCAGATGTTAAGAATTATTTTCCCAACAGCCAAAGCTTAGCCAAATTCCGACATCAGGTAAATGTTCTCGTTGTGAATGCTTGACGACTTGTATCACTACAATTTTCTCATAATAGAACTGATTTATGAAGTGATGCTTCGTCTTATTTTGCAGGTCAAAACCAAAGGTTTTACTTTAAAAGAGGAGGAAAACGGTGATAAGAATGTAGTTGCACCATGCAAAAGTGATGTACGTATCTTACATGGAAAATATCATTTTATTGCAGTATGTACAGAAGTTATTCATTTGCTCCAAATGGGTTGTTTCAGGTTTCAAGGAAGCTCAGAGTTATCCCTTTGGAAGATTTTGATCAAATCATATTATCCTGTCACGAGGCTATTGGGCATGGTGGAGAGAATGCTACATTTAAAAAGGTAAAATTATTCCCTGAGGTTTTAGTTAATCATATCTTTAATCACTTATTCAAAAGATCAACTTTCAGGTTCAAGAAAACTACTTCGGTGTCATTCGAATTCATGTAAGGAATACCTTGAAAAAATGCAAAGTGTGCACACTGAAATCATCGCAAACTGGCAGAGCCCCAGTCATTCCGATCATTAGCCAAAATGTATTCGAAAGAATTCAGGTAAGACATAACTTTTATTTAAGGTCTGAGTACTATTATCGTTAATTCATACATGTATATTCATTTCAGGTTGACTTGATTGATATGCAACGTCAAGAAACAGAAGGTTATCGCTTCATATTGCATGCTATTGACCATGCCTCCAAATTTCATTTTCTGTGGCCCTTGAAGGGAAAATTTGCGACTGATGTGAAAGATGCTCTCAGGATCCTATTCAGTTTTACTGGGCTACCCAAAATTCTTCAATGTGATAATGGAGGTGAATTTTCTGACCGGGAACTGGGTGATCTTCTGTCTGAATGGCCCTCCAGCTGTAAAATTGTCCATGGTAGACCTCGTCATCCCCAGAGCCAGGGCTTAGTAGAACGGGGTCATCGTATCGTGGCTGATAAAATTGCCTCATTCAAAGCGTCTTTCACTGGAAAAGGAGAATTTCCATGGCATCATTATTTACCACGAATTATGTGTAAGTAAAATTGAACACGATATCTTGATTAATTCATAATATGCTTCCCCTATATGCTCAATGTTTTTTGCTTCTTTAGATATGATCAACACTATGTATTCCACACGAATAAAATGTACCCCCTATGAATGTGTGTATGGGCAAAAACCCCCAAATATTGCACTTCAGGTAAAATTTGTAGTTACTTCAGCAAATGGTATTTATATCATTATTCAGTCCTTATAAGAAATTGTATTTGATTTCAGTCAAATGAACATAATGACGAAGAGGAGGGCAATGCAGAAGTATGTACTAATACTCACTAAAATCTATTTTAGGGCAGGGCTGTAGGAACCGGGGAGCCATGCCCCCCCCCCCCCCATTTTCTGACTCTTGCCTATGACTTCCTACATGCCTAGGGTAGGTCTCCATAGTACCTAGTGGCAGAAATGGTGAAACTGTGAGCTTATATCATTCCTAATTTCAACCAGGAAGTACTCAGAATGTACCTAAATGATATAATTTTTCAAAATTTTATGACCATTTAGTGCTTTGTGCCTGCTACGCCGTCATTATGGGCCACAATTCGTTCCTATGGCCCTGTAGGGTGTAGTAAGAAATTAAGTTTCAAATACAGTAGTATCACAAAGTCAAAATACCTTTCAAAATTAATCAACATCTTGTAAACAGAGCCAGGCTGTAGATATTATCTTAATGCATGTTTTTTTTATAATACTTTCCAAGTATCAGTAATCCATATTCTTTTTCATAGGCCTTAACAATTCAGAGTGATGAAGATATTACGGTGTGTACATGCTTGATTGATTATCTTGTGTATATATTCGATTTAATTTTAAATACAAATATGTCTATCTCATCTCCTGCAGAATAAGGCTCATTGAAATCTTGTCCTGAGGAAAGATAACTGCCAACTTGCATTTTATAAAGGGATACTTACAGTATTTCATTAATGTAAACTTTGTGGCATTTCTAAGAGATGTATATTTAAAAAATTAACAATTTTTCAAGTGTCAGAAAATCGACATTTATTGCAAGTGCAGTGTTTACCAATTTTCATATCTGTATATCACTCAACTTTTTTCAGATGGAACCAAATGCCTCAACCACTTCGCAAGTAAGCCTTTTTAACAATGCACAAAACTTGTCACTTTGCTATAACCTAAACTCTACTTACTACATTTGGCCTTATTTTAAGCTGGCTAACCAATGCACCACTTCCATTCTAGGGATTTGATTTTAGTGAGCTGCCAATAAAGAGAGTTAAGGTTGCTAATGAGCTAGCAACTAAGGAAGCTCACCAAAAAATTAGGATGGCTGCTAACCTTGCCTCCTTAAAAGGCGCAAAAAGGATGTTGAAAAGGGGATAAAAAGAACAACTAATATTCAAAGTTGGGGATTTTGTTACGGTGAAAATTCCTGAGCAAGACCACCACAAAATAGATCTACGTAGACTCCCTGGTGTGGTAGTCCAAGTGAAAAAGTTTAAGAATGGAAACTTTTATATAATACGGTTTGTCAGATAATTTCATAAATCGTAAAGCAAAGTCTTAACAGCTCTATTCTTTATTCTGTTAATCCTCATTTTAAGAACCAAGTACGGAGTCTTAGATGTTGCCTTGCGAGCAGATGTGCTACAACGGTTTGTTGGGGAATTTGATATTCCTGTCGCTGGGTGGGGATCAGTTCCCAAATTGCCGATAAGAACAGCTGCGATGGCAATGTCACACTCTTTGAAACCAGCTAGCCGATGCCACTGCAAAGCAAATTGCTCGACTTTAAGATGTCTGTGTAAGAAGAGGGGTGAAATTTGTACAGCTAGTTGCCACTCAGGAAAGTCATGCGAGTAAGTTTACATTGCATTCTCCATCTTATTCATATTTTATATAGTATGTCTTATTGGTCAGTCGATGTGATTTTCGCTTTCAATCATCTAAAGAAGAATTACATGTATTTGATATCAATCTGTGATTTTTAGAAATAATCATGTTATGAACAAAAATACAGAACAGTTAAACGTAAGTAATTGGTTATATTTTACAAACATATAACGTACTAATATAGTCAATGGTGTTTATGAAAGCTACCTACAGATTATTATTGAATAATTTTATGATAAGTTTGAGACACTAGTGTATAATTAGCAAACGTTTGTTAACCAGTTAATAAGACAAACAGAAAAGTCTTTGATGTGATCTGTGACTAAATACAAATATCCTGTACATAGAACTTGAAATATGTTGATGATTAAATGTGAGATATTAGCATTATATTTGAAGATTTTTTTAATGCAACCATTTCAAATCCCTATAATATACTTGATAATGTTCCCTATAATATTAGTACCTTTACACATTTTGTAAAACACAATCAGAAAACGTAAAATTGTAGCCCATGACTTATTCTATGTTTGTGGTGAGTTTCGCGGACATTGGTTTCTATACATATTTACCAGGGGCATTGAATATTGAAATTGTCAGGTTGCAATGCATTTCACTAAGTGGGTATGGTGTCACTGGACCCCTGGTTCATTTTCATTTGCCTACAGTGTCAGTCCCTTGCGGTTCACGATTCGGATTCATCGGAAACAAGTTTTGAAATGCTGTAAGTTTTTGGCCAGGAAAATATCTTACTTTATTTATCCTAATCATGGAACATTTAAAGTTGATAGTTAAATTGATGATTTTTCACCATTTTAGGGATGACTTAACTGTACCCGAAGAGATCAGACATTGTGTTGATCAAATCGTCAATGAGGTAAAGTTTTTAATTGTTTCTGTTTTTATTAGTGTATGTGTTCTACACTTCAGATCCATATGAAAGAATGTTTGAAATATGGCGCTTAACAATCAATTTTATCATTCATTCTTGTGTCAAATTAATAATAGGAATTGAATTTAATACATTTAGTCATTATAGACATATTACTTTTGCTGTTCCTATCAAAGTTTTGCTGAATGCTTTTTGCACTGTAACATATTAATGTGAATCATCATTATTATTATTATCAAAGGAGTATTTTGAGATGATTTGCATATGAACATGATCTTCGTTTGATTCTTTCTTTTTTATGCAGTATCAGCTTGATGAGTTAAATATGAATGAATCGTAAGTTGATGCATGCCATAAATGTATCAACAACTTTGAAACTAATTTACACATATATTTCCATTTCATTTTTTACCAGTGTATTGTGTATTTTTCTTTTAGCCTAGTACCAGTGAAAAATAAGAAACAGAACAATGATGATGGACATATTGAAAAAAGAAAAATTTGTAAAGAGTAAGTATTAATTGTGCAGTGGATACCAATTGTAGTAAATTTAATCAAATTTATAGAAAATCAATAACTCAACAAACTCTTCAAACTAGATGGTTTACATTCATGCTTCAACATACGTATGCAGGATTGATACCTAAAACCAGATGTGTTGTACATTGACTTAAAAAATGATATTAAGTTTTATCACTAAGTAATTTGGGTGAATTCTTTGAAGGGAAAATATAAACGAATTCTAGCATTGATTGAGTTTTGCTATAGCATTAATGAGAAAACTAGATCATTAGACTCTGGACCTTGGAAATCGGTCAGCATTGCTAAGTATCTCCTAACAAGGTTATCCTTACACAGCACTATATCAATGACTTTGAAAATCAATACATTATTTTATTTCTTTTGTTGAAAATTTTGTCCACTTTTAGAAGAAGAACTTATCGAACGGTCTCCCAGGTATGTGAAAAATCTAATAAAGCGCCATATGCGCATGAGTTGTGAAAATAGAAATTGATAGTGGTATGGTATGCTTTATTAATGATTTAACCCCATTTGTCTGAAGTTAAAGCGTACAAATGTCCAGAAAAGAAGGCAAAATTTCGATATACTGCGTAATTTAACGGATGAAGACAACAAACGTCCATTATTGTGCTTTTGTAATGCACAGAAAAATGAGTAAGTGATCAGCAGCATGAACATGAAAGAATGGTAACAATGGATAACTAGCTTTTTGGGAAAATGATTACCGAAAAAATAATGATGACTCTTGTGGTGAAGTTGGAACGTTTTGTCATCTTTGCAGTAATTTTGATCTTGATTGACTTCAAGATGTAGCACATCTTTTTATTGTCAACATTTACATGACTGAGCCAAAAATTTCACTGAAATTATGCATCAGAAAGCTAGGAGTTGGTATAAAATGTCAAAGGTTCTTGATTGTTGAAATTGTATATTAAAAACACCCTAATGATATCATTTTATCTACATGTCTATGTGAATGAACGACCCTTGAAGAATGTTGTGTTTGGATCTGCAGAGGTCTTCACCACTCATGGCGCATATTAGCCCTTTATTCATTCTCACATGTGCTTCACCTTACAATCTCCCCCCCCCCACATAGCTTATATGTGACTTATTATGGTTGTACTTCCAGTCAAGACCAATACAAAAAAAAGTAACTGCATTATATTACATTGCAAGATATGTTATTTCTTTTTTACCTGAAACAAAACCACTTAAACTCTGAATCAAAGGATTTAATTTTATAATTTCTTTTTGCCTTCATTATTGTATGAAATTCAAACCAGTATACCGTTACTGAATATGATACATTGAAGATATCAATAATTCTTAATTGAAAACTATTCACTCCATAGATTCAAAAACTAACTCTCTTCTTATTTTATAGCAACTATCATGTTATGGAATGTTTGAATGTAAGTTGTAAATGGCTCATTCATCCTGGATGTGTCGGTCTGGAAGAAAAAGATTGTCATTTGATTAGAACATACACATGTCCCATACATATCGTCGAAACAAAGCTCAGTGCTTATAATCAGGTAAAATCATATATACGTACTACTACAAACTGTCCATCATTTATAGCATCAACCTATAATTGTCAAATTGATCCTGCCAGTAGTTATTCTACAGAAATGTCTAATTTGGTCTCTTTGCTTTTGTTTCTTCTAGGTCAAGGAAGAGGTCAGATTGTCCATTACTTCTGCGTGTATTATCTGTTTTTCCAAAAGTAGCTCGAGGTTATTAATCTTAAGTTCATGGTTAACATTACATTTTGTAAATTCAGTTTCTTTGATGCTTACATGTTATGTATTTATTCATTAAATTTAGAATGTCTGATAGCATTGTATGTATGATTTGTTCGCAAAAGCTGAATAAACTCATTGATGATGAAAACGATGTAGACGATTCAAGAATGATTCCTTTGTCATATTTGTATCGCAGCAATGGGAAAGTGAGTATATATGTCTTGAGCCCTCAGATGGCTAATCTATAGCCAACTTCAGTATAGCATAGATCTTCTATTCCTACTTTCTATTATTGAATATTAGTTAAGATCATTAAACATATCGGTTTCAACTAGTCAGCAGACGGTGTTGCTGCAGTCTTTCATAGATTTTGATCCCATTGAGCAGTGGCATGGTGTCCCGTTAATATGTCTATAGGACTTTCAAATGTACACCACTCCAACTCTCTATTATACTTTCAGGTTCTCCTT
This sequence comes from Tubulanus polymorphus, assembly GCF_964204645.1. Classification (NCBI taxonomy): domain Eukaryota; kingdom Metazoa; phylum Nemertea; class Palaeonemertea; order Tubulaniformes; family Tubulanidae; genus Tubulanus; species Tubulanus polymorphus. The sequence goes on along the minus strand of NW_027437494.1, from coordinate 7,635 downwards.
GAGCTCAGATATGATATTGAGAAGATATTCAGTCTACCAAGCATGTAAGAACAAAGTTTCATGACAGGAGATTCTGAAAATTTGATCGATTTGGCTAATTTTTGAAAAAAAGCATCAGCTCATGTACATCTAGGGATTTAATACAGATCTGAATCTTGACCATAGTAGCGACCCATATTATGGATGAATTAATAATCAACATCCATAATTTCTATGAATTTCTGATCTAAAGCTTAAGGCAGAAAATGGAGGTGCCAAGTTCATGTAATCATCATCTGATGGACTCTAGAGAAATTCATATCATTATGACATCCCATTTGTGCCATAATTTTAGTTTCTCTTGTTATTTGCAATTGTTTAACGATAAAGATAATTGCTTTATGCATTCAGCTTGCAGGAGGAAAATATTTTGTCTGATAATGCGTATGGTGCTGGTGTTGTCGAAAATAATGTCAGCTGTGTCGTTCAACTGATTGCTGAGTCACTTTTTGTAAAATTTACAGTACATCCAATGTAAGTTTACTCAAATCACATAAATATTTGAACACTCTCACAGATTATTTTGGTAAAGCAATGTTTCGTACTACTGAAAGAGCATGTTGCACTCGGTATTCAAGTTCAAATATTAAAACATCATTGAATAAAACATTATATCTCACGGTTTGTTTGTACAACCCTCCAATAATTTAACCTTCAAAATACAGTTGGGTCAACAGTACAAATATTTGCTTTAAAGCCGTTAAACTATCATTTTCAGAATGGTGTATTCTTACTCACAAATGGAAGTTCCATTCATGGCACCAATTCATTTAGTATCCAAAATTCTTCAAAAGAGATTAAGGTAGGTATTTCATTGCATTTGTAAATGATTGTATTAAAATTTCAATTCCTGAATCCCTGTATGACTGGTATACCAGTTCAATGTATTTAAATTTTTGTCTTCACTCAAATGTGTTTGTTAGGTACAGATCTAGGATTCCAATTTATACATATATGGATAGATAGATATGAAGTTTTTTCTTATTTGATTTCTCTCATCTTTCAGTTCTTCATCAGTACGTGCAAGAATAAGGATACGCATAATTAGATCCCTGGTGGCAAGATATTTTGGTATCAGTGATAACCAAGCTCATGAAGTCTGTGCTGCGACGTTAGGAAAAAATACAGCTGAGCGGTACAACAGATTGGCAAATTTTAAGATTGAAAATTACAATATAAGGCCACTTAAAAGTTGATTTGTAGATTCTCAGCAATTCTGCTGACATACGTCGTTAAGTGTTATCCAATATCGTTGACGGAATGTCAAAGTCGAAGAGCCTCTGTGAATGGTTGTAATATTTTGTCGATAGAAATTACGTCCGCATCAGGATATTTCCTTTTTAGCCCACTTGAGACTTAAGTCCCACCAGATTATTGTGCTCACTGTTCATCCGTTGTCTATCTTCGCATTCATCCATCCGTCCGTATAGGGAATATGGCATTGCTGAACTTAGCACTTACACACTTTTGAAGTTTTGAAGGGAGATTTTGAAAACGCTTTAATCAATTATCTTGATATTTTTTATTACATTTGTATCGCTCAAGGGCTCATCAGAATTGGACTGACCTGAGATGGTCCTCCTGTGGCCTAAATTCATGTACATGTACATATATATATTATTAGTAGTTTAAACAGATTACTTATAGGGATTCATAAATGTATTACCAATGGACTGATGTCTACTTGTATGTATGTATGACACATTTTTAAGGCATGGAGGACGGCCATTAGACGAATACTTGATTTACCGCTGCGCACCCATTCTCGATTACTACGAACATCCAAAGTATCAAAAAACTCTTTCAATATTATTTTGAATACTTGCAGTTATTTAGCTGAGTCAGGTAGTGGGTCAGTATGCTATATATTAATGCAATATTAATTTTTATCTTGCATTACTAAACCAAGATAGATGGTCTCACATGCCTTCTTCCATGCCTCCTGTTCAGACTAATGACGTCCAACAAGCTGTAGCTACTGGTATACGATTTCATCAATTAATTCTCGAAAACCGATGTGCATGAGAGAAATATTGTACAGAAGATAATCGAAGATTGTATTAATTAGCGTTTTTTTTATATATGTTTTTGATACGCTGTATTAGTTTTCATTCCTTAATAATGCTTTAAGTGGAAAACCGATAATTCTGTTTTTTTTATAATAAATTGTATCGTTTTGATATTTGAACTGTTTAGCTTTGTGGAACTTATATTGAACTCTTTTGCTAAGTTTACCTCGTCAGTTATTCGTGCATTACAGTGGAACCTCGTTATAGCAAACTCGAAAACAACGACTCATCGGATATAACAAATATAGAATTTTGTCCCAAGTAAGAAAGATAACTATTAATTTCATACTGGATATAACGAAACGAACTATCGGTAATAACGAACATATTTTCTGGTCCCATGAACCTCGCTGTTACGAAGTTCCACTGTATTATAGAATAAACTTAGTAGACGTTTTGATTGGATTTTTTGTTTCAGTATTTAGGGTCCCCTAACTTATGTCATTGCCTTCATCTGCCGTCTGGAAATTTACTCTGGAACTTAATTCACATGCTACAGGGATGAAGCCATGCATAATTTAAAGCGAATCCCACAGAAATAACGAAAACGTCCAAAACAAGGTCCTAAAAATGTTTCCTTGAGCTAGTCTTTTACTCGAGTGAGCAAGTTTCTGTGTGGTTCTATGGTTAAACCGATCCTTTTGTATTCGTGTGAAATATGGGGATATGAAAACCTGAAAATCTTAGAATGGTTCACCTAAGTTTTGAAAGTATATACGTCTTAATAATGCGACACCAAATACATGATATATGGAGAGTTAAATATATGTGTATAAAAAAACCGTAAAATCTGTGAACTAACCTTGTTTTTGAAAATGGGAAAATTTATCTAGCAAGATATACCATAGACTTCAGTATTTCAAAAGTTTTCAATCTTAAATGATTAGCTTGTATAAAAGGTATACTGGAAGAATGTGGAATGGTCGATGTTGGGGCACACCAAAATATCCGAATATTCAATATGTTTAAGAATCTATTAAACTACGACTAACCGACCAATTTATTCAACATTGGAATTCAGACTGCTTAACTTTTTCAAAAGCCGTAACATATCTTGAAATCAAACCAACTTTTAACCACAAATAACTAGAACTTATCTTTTTAAATTTATTTTGACAAACCCAACTATCCATAATCATGAACACGCTTTTTTATATAAATGACAAAAAACACCCGGTACGTTAAGTTATTAAAATATAAAACAAGATTAGTTAAGTCCGCTGCACACGGCATAACAAGACACATCGAAAACGTTTTTCACGAGGAAAAAACTTTTTTTCGGTGCCTTGTGCAGCGGACTTTACTATATGTATAAAGTTTTAAGATGCAATGTGGTAAACCACTAAAACTTCAAACGCGAAATAAGCCTGCATTTATTCACTCACAAAAATGGTGTCAGTCATCGCTGTCTTGAATATGAACTATTTAATTTTCAGCCTATTTACCATGTTGACCGATAAATATCCAGACTTTTGATCCTACGGTTTGCAAAAATTCCCTCAGAACTGCAAACTGCTGAAAATGTTTGTCGTGAATCTCATTGACATGAAGGTTACTTTCCTCCAGCCATGAACCTACTTTGCGTGCCTCTGTACCGAACCAAATATCAGGGTAGTTCATTTATATCAAGAATAAGCAAGCAAATTACATATCAAATTTCATAGATTATATTATAAACCAACCTGGGTTTTTTGAACAAACCGTCTGTGGCTGGTGATTCTAGCTGTGAAAACTACTTGACTATAGGTCATGCAGGTGCAATGAAAAATGAAAGTTTGGGAATTAAATCCTCGAATTATGGTGGGAAAAGTCTACATCTTCCCCCAAAAATGACTGTCATGTGTCTTGATTTGGAATGTTCTTAATTTTTACCATATCATTCACCTTGTGGAGGCATATTTTTGACCCAAACAAATGTGTAGATAACTATTGGTCCAGCACCTTAAACTTTCCTTTAACATTTAAAAATTTAGAAAAATTGTGCTTGCCATATAAAATTCACCAAATTGATGCAGCCAATGTACTTTATGACGAGTATCGAAACGCTGTATCATTTTGATCTGATGTTTCTAATGAATGTTAGGACCAATTGAACGCCTAAACTTGCGGTTTTTAAATAATCTAATTTAGAATGCCGCAATATCTATTGATTCTTTATCAACGCGCAATGGATCCTATCTTAATCAATCCAATTGCTTAAAGACAGGCTTACTAGCTGGGCCTGAATATTTAAATTTCCTCTATCTAGCCTATGTAACTGTTATTGAACAATCCTTCAAACATGGATAAAGCCTTATGTAAAATCTTAATCATTGCAATTAGTGTAAAAAGTCTTACTCTTCAAAGGTCTATATTATCACTCAACTTATTTCATGAAATATTAATAAAAGAAATCATAGTCGAACAAGGTTCTTAATTTTTCAATGTGGGTTTTCCTAGTCAGTAACCTGATCCGGGCCTAATCATTACACCGACACACACTTATACTACAGAATATATAGCCCACATTCGATAATGACAATGGTTTTCTATGATATGGCTGCTTCTTTCAGGACCCCATAGCGATCTGACTTCAAATTTGAATTTTGTTTTAGTTGTGATTTTGTTATGGATTTATCGATCATTCAACTCTAGCCAAAGTGATGTGATATGTAAGACTTGTCAAACTTTTACGATCAAGACTTTTAAACTGAACAAAGAAGATATCATATCATATTATATATACATGAATAGATGGAATGATAATGTAGTAGTTTTAAATGTTTCGTAGCTGCTGTCCACTGACCACAGATCAAAGCTAATTGCCTGATATGAAATATATTTTTGTTATAGAGATGTAGTAGATCAGTGAGAATTCAAACTTATGGTTAATTTTGAGTGATCACAACGCTAACCAATAGAGAAAGCTGTAAGGCCTAAGGAAATATGCATTAAGTATAACATATCTTTCAATATAATGATGAAGTATTCAACTGGCCATCACAACAATAGTTTGACTTATCTTATTGAAAAAACCGGAGTGTTAATGGGAAAACCTTGAATTCGAAACAATTCCACACTCAATCGTTTACTTTGAAAACACAATTTGCATTTTGTGGACATGTATTTTTTTCTGCACCAAAAGCATGAAGTATATTATCTTTGCTTGTAAAAATTTGAAATTTTGGGGAAGATTTTTGGCCTCGTTAACCTGTGAACACGTCCTTCGTATATTTTCTAAGACCGACCCTTGAAATAATGCTGAGAGTTCCGAGGATAATTTTGGTAGGATGTAAACTTAGGCTGCTTCGTATCCGTGGAGGGTTGCTAATACACAATAATCATAAGTACCATGAGATTCGATAGAATATCGTTTTTCAATCATACGTACACGAATTATCGCGATATAAAGATAAATAATATGTTCATATACTTTTTACGTCTTATACTGTATATTTCTTCAGTAGTATAAATAAAGAGGGGATCAGCAGGCCACCTGAGACCATTCCACGATCTAAGGTCAGTTGCCAAAAGTTAGTAAGTTTACCAGTGGATAGTTAACATTTATATTGACAATTAAATTTTTATTGCTAAAATAACTTTGTACTTGTTGACTCAAAAGCAGAGAATTGAAAATACGATAATACGATACGAAAACTCAGTGTACAAATTCAAAAAGATTATCTCTAGTGAGAGATCGAACGTTGTGTCGTAATTTTCTAATGATAAAACATGGTTTGAAATTTGAAATGTGTACATAGTTGATCTTTTTCAGTGTATTTAGTCATGTATCATATTGGATGATGGTTAATTTAAACTATCTTTTGAGAAAAGGGTCCCAGAGCTGTATCCTTTACTCCTGTAATAGAGGATGCAATCTATTTGCGACAAACAGCTATTGCAAATAGCTAGAAAAGGTAACGATAGTGCATTGGCAAACTTAGAGCAAGCGCACATTGGTTGTTTAGGTTTTTCGAAGGGGAGAATTTGTGGGAAAATTAATCATTACTAAGATATATTCGTGGCGAGCTTTTCCAGGGATTTAAAAAGTTGAGCTGTACACAAGGAATTTTGTGTAGTCCAATATCCGTGATTACCTCTGGCGTGGAGAGATACAATCTAAAACCAACCCTAGAGTCAAATATTTTACCACAATTTTTTTATGATCAATAAAAAGATTGAGTAATAGACATTCAAGCAGTATTATCTAAATTCCACTCCATTTTAAACTCATTCATCTCTACACAAACTCCAACTTGTTGAACAGTCCACATTAAAATTAGGGACCACTATTCTTGCTCATCTACACTGGCTACCAATCTAACAAAGGATTAAATTTGAGTGTTTGATGTTATAACAATATCAGACTGAAGTATGGATTCGGTTTCTACTTTTTAATTGAACATTTATATCACATATTTAACATTAATACTATGTTTAAAAAGTTATCAAAGACATTTGAAAAAAGTTTTCTGAATTCGTCAACTGTTAAACTAGTAACAACCAGATGTGTTCCCATTAAACCACCGACCGCGAGCCGAGTCGATGTGAGATGTGCCCTACACTGAAAATCTCAAGTGCTATAGAACCGGTTTTTTAGGTGCCTCTGAATGTCGGCCGTTAAAAAACTGAACAATTCCCATTTGGAAAGGGCCTACGTAGTTAGAGAAAATTCAAGATGTGTATATCGTGTGAGATACAGGCTCCATATTTCATGTGCGTTTGGAATTAAACCTTGTTTATAACGAAACACGCATGTATTTATGCTATTTTAGATTTAAAAAGAGCGCACGAAAGTGTTTCATGAGACCCGCAAATAACGTCAAGTTATTTATGCATTTTTGATTTATATGAATAAATTTCGCTTCGAAATCTAAAAATTTCTCAGGTGGATTATTCAATAAATTCACAACAGTCCACTATGGATTAGTCAATTCGCCAATCGTTCTTTTAAAGATCTTTCTTTCTCGAAGAAAGATTTTCTTAAAAACTTTGATTATGGCGAATCTTTTATGTGTCCGATAGTTAAACCTTCGGGTATTATACTAGAACACAAATTTTTAAAGATATTCATAACATACTGAAGGATATCACAGGTTATACCCGAACATATGTAGTTGGATAGATCTTTTTGTTTCGACTCGCATGCAACAGTAAAAACGGTACTTGATATAATAAGTGAACTTCATCATTGATATTTTCACTAATCTACTTGAATTCCAAAAAAGAACTGACAATGAAAAAGGGTTACAGCTGTGACTGATATCGCTCCAAATTTCAATTCCTATGAACACTTTTAATATAAAGAAAACTATTAACGAAACAGTTTTTAGAGGCGAAGAATCCGCGTTACCATCGAATTTTCAAAACTTGAAGGAATGGTTAATGCCTCGGTGACCACTGGTCTAGTACGCGGTTTTCTGAAATGAAAGTGGCCAAGTCTAAAGAACAACTATTGTATCACATGATTTCAAATATTAGGAACCCAATGCGTTTAATGATTTAATTAATTGGTATCGCGCAGATTGGTTGAAAGACGGGTGTTAGT
>NW_027437493.1:0-20099 GCF_964204645.1 Tubulanus polymorphus | reverse complement strand
TTCTTGGCGGAAGAAAGAGACTGAGACTAAATGCTATTGTCATACCCTATGAACAGTCTATGACCAAGTACCCACGCATACGGTGGTTTCCAGTACAGTCTCCATATCTTTCAATCTAGGACGCAAATTGTAGGTAATTAATAACTTTTGTCTAAGTTTAACTAGGTATCGGTCTGAACTTGTTTTTACTGACTAACCGTCATTTTAGCTAATACTTAAAGTCGAATGCGTTTCGTTTTGCAGAGAAATCCGTTCATGCAACCGAAAACGAGATGGAACATCTCAGCCGTGAACGTGAATGAAATTCACCTGTCTGACAAAAATGGAAATTGATATAAAAATGATCTGTTTTTGATGAGATCCCCTTTTTGATGCTGCTGGACAGACACAATGCAGTCGTTTATTAGTTGTTGGTATTGTTGGTTGATTTTTGATACCAAATGGGGAAAACGTATCGCCGCGTGAGATCATTGAGTGTATATACTTCCTTGTTCACATCGGAAAATGTGACAACAAAAGATCACGTGTGGACAACTCTTTCAACAAAATTACAACATCAAATCTTTGATGGCATCTACTACTTGCGAGTCATGCTTATTTCCACAAATCATGAGAAATTCGCAGTCGGGACATGGTTGTTCATCTTCAAGCATACAGTTATCGTGTAAAACAATAATTTCGTAGTGCTCCTCTCTTCCATCGCCCTCTTCTAATCGAATTTGACAAGCCAAACACTGATGATTTTCACACGTGTCGTCATAGAATTTCCTAAAATGGTCGTCACTTACGTTTTGAAGGTACCCTACCAACACTGCTTGTGAAATATATTCCACCGCTTCTTCGCCGAACCTCTTAACACAATACTCGCCACATTGTTGACATATCATCTCTTCCTGCCATCTATCGAGCATAAGACATTTCTCGCTGACATCGCTTTCCACATCAGAATCAGGGCGAGGGGGATCAGTAGTTACAATAAGTTGGGCCCTAGGTCTTTTTGCGCTGTTAAAATCAACAACATTAGTTAGATTTGCAAAGCATGGTTTTTTGTTGTCTGAAGCGGAAGTTACACTTGCCATAGTTATAAGGGAAGTTAGAGATTTCGTTCGGGGTCAGTGGAAAATCTGTGCGCAGTGAACAAGAGGTAGCAATATAAATGTGTCCGACTCTTACCCTGATATATAAATGTAAACTGATTGTTATTATTGTTGAATTTTTCAAACGCAAACAAAAAATAACACACTTCCACATACGAACACATCCGACAATACTAAGGTAAGCGATTTTTTCTACCGGCCACAGTTAGGTTTCGCACTGCGCATGTTCCGAATATACCGGAAGTAAACAAACCGTGACGTACGCGGAAGTAAAACAACATGGCTAGTCAAAAGTCAATTACAGTGTCAATAATAGGTATACGTTATTCTGCGATGATAAAATCGAAATTTTAAGGTTAAAATCTGAAAAGATTTCCGATCCGTTTCCTTCTATGACAGGTTGTAGATATTGAGACAAAAAATAAAATGGAATTCAGCATATAGAATGAATTTAATGTGTTTATTTCTTATCATGAATTTAAGTGTTTATTTCTTTACTTAGTACATAGTACAGTACTGCTTGCAGAAAATACATTTCCAATCAAAATTTAGAATTATCTTTCGGTTTAAAGTATGAGGTAGACACACCACATGGTACCATCGATAGCAAAAGTTGCATTCCTCCTAGAAAAGAAATAACAGAACTGTATATTGATATTGATTAATGTTCATTTATACTGGCACTAAAATTAAAAAGGATTGCGTTATAATGAACTTTCGATTTAATAACTATAAGGTCGAGGGCATACCTGATTCATTAACTAGTGCAGCGGCTGATGTCCAACGATGTGAATTTGCATTTACTGTTGAAATATGGGTCGTGTCAGTACCTTGAAGAACACTGCCAGCATACTGTTGAATACTCATATGTAATTGAATGAGATTTGTTAAACAATAATCGATAATATTGAAATTAAACAAATCAATCCTACCAAAATAGTCAGCACGCCACAACTATGCCCATCAAGTTGTTTCTGGTGAGGCGGTTCGATTATGGACCATTCAATATCACCAATGTCATGTCTACCGAGGGTTGTGGCTCAGTAAGTCAAGTAAGACCTTACATTGAGATGAGAAATAGTTTGAAAATTATACATAATACATTGACATCGATAGAGAATAACGCAGTTTTCATAATGATTTCTTACTTAATATTCTTCAGTGCTTGAGCTTTTTTAAAATCAGACGCTCCAAACGGATCAAGGTAGACGATTTCATAGTTTTTGGGCTCGAACATCTCCAACATTATTTCAAGTGAATTTGACTTGTGTTGCATTGCATCACTTTTTTAAACTTCTTTATTTTTAAAGATAAGTGTGTACAACCATCGAGAAAGTTTTTCTAAATGAAGAGAAGAGCATTTTAAACTTTATTTCGTGAAGATAGGGCTATTGGTTGCAAAGTTATGAAAGCTTAAAGTAGACACTAACTTTCATCGAAATCAATTGAAATACAATGTAAAACAAACACGTGGCGCCATCTACAATCTATCGGTGGCGGAAATCGGAACTAAATTACTGTAGAAGCCATTTTGCTTTTTTTGGCAGTCAGTGACCGCACCCATGGGCCAAAATACGTGAAGGGGGCCTCCGTTTAACGAAAGAGGCTCATTTCGTGATCACTAACCCTATAATTAATTTTGGTGGTTGACCTTTGACCTTTTTTACTTTTTAACCAGCCCCCTATGTCAATATACGCGGTTGATGTTGTATAGACATAAGGAATTGTCCCTTTCCTAGTTCATTCTCAATGAAAATATTTTTAAATGGCCGAAAATTGCTGTAGGTAGCGGGACACATACGTCACAAATGTCCCGCTACCTACAGCAAACTACTAGCGCCACTCTGGTGGTAGAATTTGAAACTAATGCATAATACCAGTAACGCCATCTACATTCTGTCGGTGGCGGAAATCGGAACTAAATTACTGTAGAAGCCATTTTGATTTTAACCAGCCCCCTATGTCAATATACACGGTTGATGTTGTATAGACATAAGGAATTGTCCCTTTCCTAGTTCATTCTCAATGAAAATATTTTTAAATGGCCGAAAATTGCTGTAGGTAGCGGGACACATACGTCACAAATGTCCCGCTACCTACAGCAAACTACTGGCGCCATCCTGGTGGCAGACTTCGGAACTAATTGACAGAACTGTAAAATACGATAATTCGGTAACCGATGGTCCGATTTTCTCGAAATGAAGACCAAATTCATCAGTGTACGTAAGACGTACCGACGAGGCACCGTGCACGCGTTACTCCCGTCCACGCCGTAAATATAGTCGAAATAAACAAACATAATATAGCTCACATCGAAGAGCAAGTTGTTAACCACACGCATCGACTGTCCAGTGTAGAACGCAAATTTTGGGTAATTAATAACTTTTGTCTAAGTTTAACTAGGTATCGGTCTGAACTTGTTTTTACTGACTAACCGTCATTTTAGCTAATACTTAAAGTCGAATGCGTTTTATTTTGCAGAGAAATCCGTTCATGCAACCGAAGACGAGATGGAACATCTCAGCCGTGAACGTGAATGAAATTCACCTGTCTGACAAAAATGGAAAAAATTAGACTGAAAAAGGAACAAAGACAGCGAGAAAAGGAAGCGAAAAAACAGAAACGCCTAGAAAGACACAAAATAAGTTAAATCTTTCTTTTCTTTAACTTCCTGTTCGGAAGCCCATTACCAAGAATATAACCAACCAGGAAGTTAAACCAGGATGTTCGCTGGACTTAGAAATTGTCGAGATTTTTCCAAGTCCCAACTTCCTGATTGGGAACACAATTTCAAGTATCATGAGATATGTAATACATATAAAGACACGAAATAAATTGTATTCAGAATGTAACTTTCGCTTTATTAACTGATGTATATTTCTCTCATTTTTTCGAGATATTTCTGTGGTCTAAAGTCTTTACCGGTACTCAGTCTTTCATCCTCCAGTCGACAGTACACTTGGGTAAGGTGGAAATAGACATATTCGAAAATCTTATTTCCCATGATACCCGAAGGATAGGTTACATTCACAACTCCGCCATGGTCAGGGAAGCTACGTAACACCACGTCTTCTATGACCTTGGTGTCTATTGCCCTCGTCCTACACGTATTGACCTTTTTCTTGTAGTTCGTGGGGTGAATGTTCGTTTTTATCTGTCTAAACACATCCATACAAGCCCATCGAGATTTCTGAACGATCCTATGCACGAAATCGATGGCGCAAACATGGCTTTCCTCAGATAAATCGATATCTCTAAGCATGAACACCAACGTATTAGGATTATCGAACCCACACATGTGTCTTATATCCTTATCTTCGATTTTGTCTCGAGGTAGCATTGTTTGTCCATCTTTCTCGTACAAAATCCCCGGTGTCTGTGCTGCAACAATCAGCAGACATGCCTTGCTCCAATTTTTCAGAGGTCCACGCTGATCGTTGTAAATTTCGCAGCATAACTGATACGGAGTTCGTCCTTGGTGATCTTCTTGCAAAAAAGCGTATTGTGGGAAAGCCGTGGATGCTAGAATTTCAACAGCACCCATTCGAACCGCTACGTGTACGGCATTTTGTTTCTCGTGTATGAAAACGGTATTCGCAGATTTAGACTGTTCACACGTTTGAATATATGCCTTCAAGCAGAAATGTAAGGTATAAAGCGGATGTATGATGTTATTTTTGGTCAAGCTCGATTCGTTATTATATGTTCCGTCGACATCGTGTTCTATAACCTTAAAAAATAAATCATCCATCGCACAAACGGTTCTATGATGGTTCCAGCGCCCTATTTCTTCGTGCTGGTACAACCATTCATAGAATTTGATCAAAGTTAATTTATCACCCTTTATTGCCTTTTCAAGAGAGGTGATAGTATTGGGGAAGCGCGATTCTTCCTTTCGCAGCCGTACCCAATATATAGAAAATATATTTTTCATAGAATCTGCTCCATCGACCATTTCTACAGTCGCTGATTCGAGTTTTTCTAGGAATACTGGAAATTCGAATGAATGAACATACCTGTTGACATTTTTATGGTGTATTTTACGCACGCGTTTTGTTTTGGCATAAAAGTTGTCAGTCGAACGACTATTTAAATCGTTAACACCCTCTAAATATGTCAACGCAGAATTATCCAAATGTTCCTGTAGGTATTCGATGACACGTTCTAAAGTAGGTGGGATATTTTCGCTGTGTTTGTTGTCTTTTTTATCTGTGGCAGCGCCGTCAATATAGCCTTCCTCCCCATTTTCCGCCGTCACTTCAACAGGGGTGGTGGTGGTGCTTCTGGCGGTGGTCGTGGTAGTGGAATGCCATTTTAAAAGCGATCGTAAAACTTTGTCGTTATCGCTTAGAGAGTCTATGGCCATATCAGAGGGTGAAAAAGAAGACATTAGACAGCGTTTTCTAGCAACCACCACTTTGGCGTGTCCGATAACCGATTCCTCTGTCATTTCTGGTGTTCCCAACAGAACATGTGAACGCACCAATGTCAACAGCAGCACCACCTTCAAATAAACAATTATTGCTCGAAGCGTTCAACGAACATTGGCATGGACTGTACATCAAATACTTGAAATCAAAATGCTCATGCAAATGTACGTGCTTGAAAGGGATACCAGAATCATTCGACGTAAGACAGGACTTGGGCATGGTTCTACTACTATCGAAAAACAAACTGGCCCACGAACAACTTTCCGATATGATGGACTTCAGGCGAGAATACAGTGCCTTAACAACTTTCGTGAGAAACCATTCCAAGTGTTTTTGCGAATGTACATGTCAAAATACAAATGAATGAAAAATAAAACATGTATTTTTTGATATAATGTTTTATTGTTTTTAATACATCTCTCTTTCAGGAAGTTATTTTGTTGCGGAAGTTACAAATGTCAATACAAAATATTGCGGTCATTTTTTAATCACGAACAAGAAGTTAGGACACTCATATCCCTGTACATCTGGACTTAGAAAATTTTTCGAACAAAAATCCACAAAGTCTGAAAGTTCAAATTTTCGATCAATTTTCGATAGATTTCAATAGCGTAGGTTCACAGTTCATTTTTAGCCGTCACTTTTCTTCACAGGGGCGACACTGGCTGATTTTGTTGAGAAAGAACCACCACTACTGATGGACAATGTTTCAGACAGCGCCGTGTCCGTACTAGACGATCCAGTTTCTGAGCATGATCGTGATCGTGCCATCTCATTTTGTTTGGCTACAGCTGCCATATAACGCTTCTTTTTATTTTGTTCTATTTCATATCGTTCCCTTTCGGTCAGTTCCTGGCTGTTGGCGATTTCAACATATGTTCGAAAATCGTACGAATTTGGGTTATTTTGCAAGATTTTGTCTCTCGTAGACCGAGTACACCGCACCATGGCATAACAGCATCTACGCTTCTTTTCTGGGTCGTGGGATCGTGGTAGTATCACCACCACACCACAAACCATTTCATTTTCGTATTGGAACTCGGCCTTAAATGCTTTAGTCATTTGAGCTTTCAACAATTGAGATGCATCATAAAAGTCACTCTTCGCAGCACTCTCCAGGTAAGCGTTTGTAATTTTGAATTTTACTTGTATGATTTCCTTTTCGTTTTCGGGCGTAGCTGGGGATGTTGCGATACACGGTGGAATTGTCGTTGTTGGTTGAGGTGGCTGGGTTGGTTGAAGTGGCTTCGCTGCTTGTGGCTGTTGCTTGGATTGCGTTGATTCTTTCACAGGTGGCGCTGGTGCTCGCGTTGGTGCTTGTACAGGTGCTGGTGCTGGTGCAGGCACAGGTGCTGTTTGAAATTCGGGAGGTGGTGGCACTTCATTTTTCGCTTGATTCTTCGCTGTTGATTCTTTCACAGGTGGCGCTGGTGCTCGCGTTGGTGCTTGTACAGGTGCTGGTGCTGGTGCAGGCACAGGTGCTGTTTGAAATTCGGGAGGTGGTGGCACTTCATTTTTCGCTTGATTCTTCGCTGTTGGACTATCAACAATTTTTGAAAAGTTCACATCGTACGATGCAAGAGTCTCGGTCAGAAAAATTTCGCGGTCAACATCGTCATCCGTAGTATCGTGAACGTGACTTTCATACACCTTCTTCTCTAGCTCAATCCTCTCCTCTTCAGTTATCGTGTAATGGCTGCTATCTGTAACATACCGTTCTTCGATTTCAGTTCCAGGATTTATAATGTTCTTTTCGCTTTCAAATACAACATCTTTACTTTCACTCTCGCGATCACCGTCATTACCGCCGTCATTTGGTTTATTAACTTCCCCTTCCTCGTCATCGGAATCGGAAAAGTTTGGATTCGTCAACGTCGTTTCGCTTTGGTCTTGTCTCACACCAACACTTGCACGTTTCCGTTCCTTTTCGCTGCCGCGCGTTTCAAGAGCTGCGTTACACCATGCAGTTGAGGAAGAGGGTGTAAGAGGTGAGACATTGTTTTCGTAATATCCCCAATTCGCTTGATTCGGATACTGACGTCGTCCAACTGTTGGTGTTGTAAGTCGTGACGCAGAAGACATATAGTCAGGATCCATTTCACCACCATCACCAACACCACGGCCGCCATTGCTGCCACGTCCTCCATCAACATCAGCGTTGGTGTTGAAATTCGAAGAGAGTGGAATCATTAGCCGATATCCTTTTCCTTTGCAGCATTCACACTGCACAGACATGAGATGGTTCCAGTCGTAGAGAGATGGCACACTTTCACTGCAATCACCACCGATAAATGCCGCAGAAATAGCACCTGTTGAATTTTTCCTGGTCACGTCGCATGTATAAACCATGCTGCCGGGATTGTTCTGGTAGACGGGACAATCCGTTGGTAGCGGTGCACCATTTTCGTAGAAATTGTATGACTGGCTTGTAAATCGCAGAGGTACAGGTCGAATAACGTGTCCCTGAGTCTGTGACTGCTGCTGATGATTTGTATTTCCACCAAGTCCTTGGCCAAATCCAAATCCCAAATCCATGTTCGCCGTGTACTGTTGTTGGTGCTGTACAGGATGTTGTTGTGCGGGTATATGCTGCTGCTGTTGTTGTTGTTGGTTGTACAAATCACAGTTTCCAGTATCCATCATTGCAGAGAGAGAGAGAGGCGCAGCCGAATAAGGTTCGCAATACTGTGTGTTCGACCATTCACACGACGATGTATTATATACACCGGCGGTGTTGCCTGTATCTGCCATTGTTGAAGGATGACACAACAACTATGACAATAGAAAAGCAGTGTTCAATATCGGAGACGATATTCCGTCAATGTGGGGATTCGTGAAATCGGACTCGTTTATAAATATCCATTTTTTGTCAACATTGTTGGATAGAACCGAACTCGACAAAAGATTTCGAACGACAATCTTTGCTCATTTCTCAACTGGATTCTGGGTAATTCGAAGAGGTAAATGGCGATGAGAAGATATTCGCCACAGTGGTGCAAATCGAGAAAACATGAATTCTGAGCAAAGCATTTTTTTATTACAAAGCTTCAAATCAATAATACAATATAATACATTTTACTTGAACACATGGGTTTAGAAGTACAGATCTGACAGGTATACGCCACAATTCTCAATGTCTTTACAGAAATTACACACCGTGTTCTTGTACATCGGGCATACCACGCTAAATGCATCGTTTGTGTATTCGTTGATTTTCCGTAGAAACGCCGCAATAAATTCGTACGGATAGGAGCCTTCATCCTTTAACGGTGTTTTTCCGCATACACGATTACAGAGAATGTCAACTGCTTTGTAGACCGCATCTTTCAACACTTCGATATATCCTTCGCTGCCATTAGGAAGAGCTTCGCTTAAGTCAACGTCAAAATGTTTAGAGAAAAATAAACGCAGATATTCGTCTGCGCGGATTCTGTCATTGCAACTGTCCCCGCCACTATCTGTGTCTTGCGAATCACAATCTTCTTCCATTTTTTCTCTCTTATGCTCCAACACATCCACACTAGTCAACCACTGCGCACATTCACTCAGAAACATCACGCCGTAAGCAAGCATATATCTGCTCACTTTATCGTCCACACTCATAAGCTTCTCAAATCTCTCGTGTTTCAGGAAGTCGTTGATCTTCTTGTCTTTGCCCATTACTAACCGTTTTCGAATATCATCCGACATGGCCTTCTTATATCGAGTACAGTATTTGACCAATTCTGCTTTCCTCGCACCCAGAAAGTGGCCTTGTACTATTTGCACCTTCAACATGTTGATTTCGCAGTCTGTTTCCAAATCCCAAGCCATTGTGCTGAGATCTTGGAACATTTTCACTTCTTTCGAATCGACACCAGCAGACAGTTGCATTTTTTTACCATTGCCCTCCTCTTTTTTCTTAACGTCCTCCTCCAAACCGTACAAACACCGCAGACACATCTCTATCGTCGCGTCGCTGATAATGCTCATGATTGCAAACAACCAGCGGAAAAAGTACAAGTCCAACTTCCTGTTCAGAGTCAATTTTTGCACCAATTTCCTGGGTGAAATTTCTCGAAAATTTTACAAGTCCCAACTTCCTGTTCCTGGTTCAAAAATATAATAATGTCCAACTTCCTGATTGAGATCAATTTTTGGATTTTTCATGCTTTAAATGGAATGTCTGAATGTCCGCACAAAACACTGAATATATATACAAGATACTATTGTTGGTAACGGTTTACTCCAGCAAATACAAAAAATGTCTAAAATTGTCACAATTTTCACTCGCCACCATCTTCGACAATATTCACAACATTCTGACAAGGACACTTTTTCATTGGTATCTGTCGACGAACTCCCACCTCCTTCAAGTGATCATAACTGTTCGCCACGCATTCTTTCATGTATCCAACGCCGTAGTCAGCCACCAACACAGCCTTCGCATTGTTTGGGATAGGTACATTATCACACATCCCAAATTTTCCACTTTTCAGTGGAAACATGTCTCTCGAGTCTCTGATAGCCATAGTATACTTCGCATTGTAAAAATGAACTCTACCACTCTTATCCACTTTTTCTTCAAGAAAAACACGTCCAACATGGCAAATTTGTATCTCATGTGCCCTTATACCACAACACATCAAATTTATCACTCTTTTTCAAACCATCCCTCACTTTCCTTCGTTCATCCCACATAATGCTCTTATCCAAATCGTCGTCCCATGGAATAACGTTTCCCGTGTCTAACATACCCTAAAAGCAATCCATAAACCATCAAAGCGATAAAAAATCCATTATCTTTGAAAAACGCCACCACGTCACATAGGATATGGGTCAATGCGTCGTGCACCTCCTTCGGTTTTGTTTCAAACCCTGGGGCACCAGGGTGACAAGTACAATGCCAACACCAGCAGAATGCTTACAAACGCAAGGAACAAGAAAAATTTTAGATTCGCATACATTCTAGAATAATCTGTACACGATTTGTAGTTCATTCATCAGACATTAGCATACCAAATGACCACCATCGCCTTCCAAAACGACCTCAAATAGCGCATTTTTGTTACGATTTTCATTACTCTTTTTTCTTGACCAAAACGAAACACGAAAGCACTATTGCTCCAATTGCCAATAATGCGGTAACCGAAATACCGAGAAATGTCTTGTTCGCAAAATCGTCCTGTTTGTCCCAAGCTTTAGTATGGGCGTTTATCAAATCGGATATGTCCTCTGATTTTTTAAACAATTTCGCAGCTTCGCTACCGTACATACGAGTTTTCTTTTTCTCTAATTCGCTGATTTTCTTAAAATCCTTCAAATCCTCGCCCTCTGCCTCCAAAACATCGTCTATATGACTTTCGTCGATTTCAACCGGCTTAAAATAAGTCTCTTCCTTCCACTTCTTCCCAATCTGTGCCACGTCCGATCTAAACTCCCTAGCTATCTTCTCTGTAAAATGTGCATTAACCGATGGTAGGTTGATCAGGTGTCTATACGTTAGTTCTGGATGATTCGTATCCTTTCCTATACACCCAGTCAAACGAATCGGTATATTAAATCCTTTACCAGTCAGTCCGCAGAAGCAAGGTACGTCGATCATGCACAGTGTACACGCGGGTATAGACCTCGAATTGTGACCATCAGTTGCTGTTGGACATTGAATGTACCACTCTTCAATTGATTTAGGATCACCGCCCACAATAAAATACGTTCCATTCGGTAACATGTACGGTTTAGGCAATGGTGGAAATTTGTGCTTCTTGTAGGCTATATGACAGTTTCTCATGATATTTCTAGAGTTGCCTCTATACAACGCCAATGCACAAGACGGATTATGATCGTCGTCGGCCCTTTGCAGCGAAACCTGACTATTGCACGATTTTAAATTCGTACCTCTGCACGAATCGAAGTAAGTATCGTCAAATTCTGAGAAATGCAGTTTTTGTTTGTCTACTGCAAAATATTTAGGCAGGTTGGTAATCTGGGTGGTTTCCAAACTCTCACTACTTCTATATATCGGAAAGCTATGAGTTCTGTACACTGTCAGCACACCGCCGGTGTTATGAAACGGCACCTTCATCATGATAATCAGATTATTTCCATTTCTCGTATACAACAGATTTTGCATCTGGTAATAAAAACCAGGATTTTCGCCGACATTACTCAATTGGAAAGTACCGCCGTATGTATTCAGAGCCTCGGTTGCGTGATTCGATAGCTCTTTAATATCCTTTGGTGGTAAAACGAAGGGGCATATAAACCCTCTGCTCAAGTCTTTAATCGAATCGATAAACATGATGGCATTATAACGCAGTGATTCGATAGAATTTTGATAGGCATTCACACCCATCAGAAATTTACCGTACGCGTCTACATTTTTATTCAAAATAGCCAAAGCTTCCATTTCTTGATCGTCCAATGCTTGATGTTGTTTCTGGATATTGACGATATTCGTTCGAAGCATGTCGATATTTTTTCCATTCTCTTTCAGCCCTTTCATCGCATCTGCCATTGCGTATTGAGATTTGATTTGAAAAGTACTCAGCGAATTACTGGACGAGATTAACTGGTCTTTTAATTTACTGCCCACTTTTGACAATTGAGTCATATGCGATTCCAAGGCATCTACATCCTGTTGACTTGGCCATCCGAATAAATCGGACGCAAAATTACCCATAGTTGTGAATATACTTCTTTTGCGTCTTTTTTTCGCTATGTTACTGCTCTCCGGTGGTACACCGCCACCAGTAAACGCTGACCATACATAGCTAAAAGCTTTCGAAAATATAGACTCCTCATCGTCCCCGTTCACATCAAAACTATTGCGATCACCACGATTAATGATGGTAATGTGATCCGTGTCGATATCCAATTCTGGTTTCACGTTATCGTCCACGTCTTCACCATCCACATCATCATCCACATCATCCGTGTCTTCCACGGTCTCTACGTTCCTTTTCTTTCTTTTAGCACCCCCACCCCCTTCATTTACAACATTGTTCACCAAATCAATGCCCTTAACACCGGCAGGTACAATTTTCATTGCATCGGTCACATCTTTGATGATGGTATTCACTTCATTTTTTATCATTTCGTTCACTTTATCCACCAACATATTGATTTCCATGCATTTGAATTTCCTTGGCTTGCTTGTAGCATCCTCCAAGTCGCATGGTTCGATATTGGCAATTTCGGGCAGTGGCGTATTGAACGGCGACATATCAAACACATAAGTGTGTCTGAAATAGCTTTCCCCATTGAGAATGGTGTGTTCCTTGGTAAAAAACACACCCCAGTTCGACTGTGCGATAATACCTTCATGTCCCTGGCCGTCTTTCTCTTCTTTGACCGAAGAACTATCACTATCCTGTCCATAGCCGACATTACCACAGCACAGGTGGTAAATAAAAAACAACATACATATCATAGATGGCTTTTTCCGCTTCGCATATATACTGGTTTTCATTCTCCCAATTTTGCACATTTATTGCGGAAGTTACGAAAACGTGTCAAATTTAATGCACCCTGAACAGGAAGTTAAGACTTTCATTTTCCTGTACGTTTGGACGAAATTTTATTTTCGTTCCAAATGATTTATTATCCTACGCAGATTGTTACAATGTCCTTCATTATTCACACGAGGCTTTTATTTGACGGTATACCGAACAAAATACGTGAAAAATAGCTCAAATCAGACAAACACCGAATATGACGAGTAAAACTGCTCGTGGTCGTTTTGTGCAAAAGTTTACCGTCCAATAACCGATACACTTTCCTCATGTATTTCAATTTCTCATTTAATGCATTTTTTTTCGAATCGCTACTCGTCTGTCCATCAGAAATGTCATCCAACCACCCAAAATGCTCACCACTACGGCCACCACCACCACCACCACCATCATCATCTATATCCATCTTTTTATCACAGCCTCTTTTTGCCAATGCCAAGTGCTGTAAACACTTTTCCAAGTGTTCAATATCGTTTACACAAGTCATGCATTGTCTATTTACAAACACAGACACATCGAGTGTGCTTAGTTGATTATTTCGACTTCCAATGGTACCTTCACCAACACCCCGACCGTTGTTCGAGTTTCTTCCATTATGGGCTGTGCAACGCGGCATGATGATCGGTGCAAATACTGTGTATACCATATTACACATCCCACCCTTGCTGCTGCCACCAATGAACCACTCTGACACGAACGCTTGATAATCTCTGTCAAACGGACAATCCATAATGCCCAGTCCTCTTGTAATATCTTTCTTGGACTTCTTTCCAGGTTCTGTATTTATACACCCCAGTGCTTTTGTATTATGGATGGTCAAAACACTTCGCAAAGCGCACACGAAACCGGTCCATAAGACACTTCTACTGTAGTATGTGTACCAGTAGAAATAAAAGTACCACACATCAGAATTTTTTATCCCTTGTCTCATAGCAGCTTCGCTGAATCGCTGTATAACCGCCGCATTATCGCTTTCCACAGACTTTTTTTCACCTATTTTACCACCCAACAAGTACTGTTCCATTCCGTAGCCTATTTCTTCCATTTCTAGGTCCAATCTGCAAATCGAGGTTAATTCCAGAAGTGAATTTAGCGGCACAATTTCACCACTCACCATACACCACACGGAATAATGCAGAAACAAACACAAGTAGACCAGATCATTTTCTTCTTCAGCGTCTTCTATGGCATATCTCAGAACGATAGATTCTTCGCCGCTTATAAGAGTCCTCGTTTTCCTACCAGGAAGTTTTATGAGATTTTTATCCACCTTTATATCACAGACATGCTCACACTCGCCACTTCCATCCTCACTTTTTTTCAAAACGATGCTGTAGATGTCTTTCGTATTCACACCGGTAGCACTGCTCACTGCACTTTCCACAATATCACAGTTATACTTTCTATCCAATATTCCCGGTAAGATTATACCACCCAACAGATTTTCGTACAATTTCTTACTATCCGACACTATATCACCGCTACCATTGACCCTAACCAATAGGGAACATATACTTTCCATATCTCTAGCATTTATCGGTATGAAAATTTCTCGAAGTGCTGAATTTATCGTCTCATCCTCTCTCTCCTTCGTCGAACTGGCTTCTACGAAAAAATCTCGAAGTCCAATACCATCCTTGCCTTGCCAGTGTAGAAAATATTCCATGTCATTCGATCTCTTATCTGCCATCAACTGGTACAAGTCCAATTTTTCAACCAATTTTCCCGTTTTCCGTATTTCGAAATCCTGAAGCATTGCTAGGCTCACGTGTAACCACAGCCAGTGTCTTTTCGTTGGGCTGCAAAGCCCAAAGAACTGGAGCATGTCTAATAACGCTCCCAGTATAGGCACATCTTTCACCATTTTCATAGCACCACCGCCACCACCAACACCTACCTCTTCTGACACATATCCAAAAAGTCGCTTCTGGAACCATTCTAGAGTTTCCTTCTCAAACACGTCGTCTCTCAACCCGTTCTCTATTTTCGTACACTTCGATGTAAAATCGCCCTCGATCCTTTTACCGACACCCAGGCTCGACTGTGCGGCATCACGATCGTCTTGTGCCCTTCTCCCCCCTTCTGACAGGATATTATCATACAAATTCGTCGAAAATGGCTCTCTTTTATACATACTATTCACCAAACTATGAGCACAGGTCTCAAATCCTTTTTCATGATACTCCAGTACAGATATCGACCCTTGTCTTTGCGTGTAATCCAGAAAAACGTAGTTGCACACCAATTCTAAGCACCGAAATGCACGAAAAAGTTGGTTATAATCGCAGTCTATAATATCGATAAATTCGAAATCGTCCAACACACCCAACATTCGAGTGCACACGAATATAGCTATGTCATATCTCAGATCGAAGCTGGTTTTTCTTGGTCCCTTTCTCCTTTTCACTTCCCCATTCTCACTCCTCCCACTTCCCTTTTCACTTAGGCCCATATCCAATAATTCGCTGTCAAATTTTCTAATTTCCTCCAATAACATGTCGTACACATGCTCATTTTCAGGCACA
Source organism: Tubulanus polymorphus (assembly GCF_964204645.1). Lineage (NCBI taxonomy): Eukaryota > Metazoa > Nemertea > Palaeonemertea > Tubulaniformes > Tubulanidae > Tubulanus > Tubulanus polymorphus. The sequence continues at coordinate 4,554 of NW_027437493.1, read as the reverse complement.
TAGGCCTCATTTCGAAACCACACCAAAAGCAACGGTAGATAATTGTCACTTGCTAGGGGCGCTGTTTTTTTCTTCTTTTTACATTCATCTCCTCCATCACCATCATTTTCATAGCTTTCGAAAAATGGCAAATTTACCCGTCTATTCATTACCCTATACGTGCATTCCTTTGACCAGGGTAAATTCAAAGCATACTCAAATAAACCCGGTGAAGCCGAACCACCCCCGTTAGCTTTCCCCTGAGAAGACATGGGTGCCGTGTCCAAGTAAATACGTGTTAAATCTCGAATGCTGACATACAGCACTTTATTTCCTCTCCGACAGTCCCACGGATTGGCCATATCGTGTGTATAACACTCCCTCACATTTCTAATGGTGTTTGTGAAAATTTCATCCAATACATAGTTGATCAAATCGCCGTTATTCGAAGCGTACAATTCCAAAACGAAACTTCGCACCTTCTTAGTCAGTTCTATCGCCGTGTCCTGATCAACAGTATCCACCATAGGCCTACGAACACCACCACCACCACCATCACGCTGAAAATCAAATATCTGGAAGTTGGTCTCGATAAATTCTACAATATCGTTACAGGCATCGACAGTTCCTCCAACTTCGGGGTTGGTGTTCAAATCTACCTTCGCAGCTATTTTTTTCAAATTCACGCAATAACTGTGCAGTGCAACCAGCGGCGTTTTTTTGCTGCACATCAACCATTTCTGAAATCCGTGTAGAATCAATTTTTTCATATCTGTCAACGTATCACTTTTACCTATTCACTAACGTCGACAATCGCCGATTTTCAAGATATTACGTGTTGTTGTTTATCTTTGGACTTAACACAGCCAGCCAATCTGATAGATAATTTTTCTTCGTGTCGACCAATACCAAAAATAGGTGAGATGACTACACCAGCTCCAACGCTACCAGATGATATAGCTGAAAAGATCGTGGAACAGCTTCTGGCTACGAAAATAGACATCATGAAATTGCCTCTTGTCATACAAACCGTGCTTGGTGTACAAGGGGCTATTTACATCCTTTATCTCATCCTATTATTGATCATCATAGTTATCGTAGCTTCTATACGTAAAAACATGGTGGTGGATAATTCACGATCAAAGAAAAAGAACTTCTCTCGCAAAGATTACAGTTCCATGATCGATCAAGATGACGACGATGATGATGACGAGGACATAGAAATGGGCTCCATGAAACGAAGTGCCAGCAAGTCATCCGTAGTTCGAAATTCTCGAGTCTACAACTACAGCGATAAAGAAGAGTGTAAAGAATGCCGTGGTATGTGTGTCTGTTCCAATAGCACATCGGGTAGTGGCAAGAGGCGAAAATAAATCATTTGGATATCGATTTTCATGTACATACGCCTTATTACATAGTTGTTTAAGTTTGTTTTCCTTCTTTAACTTCCTGTTTTGAACGAAAAAATGGACCGATTGTCGCAAAACATTTTTGCAGAATTGGTTAACGCGGATGAGAAATCTAGTCTTAAACATTGGGTGCTAGCCAACCAAACTGACGGCAGTGTCGTATTCGACCAATACCTCGGTTTTCGATTGGATGATCAAGACACCGACGATGCAGTCAATTTTATTCACATTATACAGCGTGACGCTTCCAATAACGATGCGAATATCCTACGCAGTTGCCTATATATCATTACACAAGTATTTCGCTTAGGAAACGACAAGAACACGGGTAACTTTACTTTCAAGGACCTTCATGCAGTAATACACGCAGCGAATTTCCCCGATGAGACTCGGACTCTTACAGACATGGTCACCGAACGTCTATTCATAAATCGGACAGATTTACTCAAAATCAACATCGATCAAATTCTAAGTGTGCTTAAACACATACTTAACACACACGATGAAGGTGCCGTGGTAAATCGAATGATCGAAATACTCCGTGATCAAAATGTTCTCGACTACACATACTCTGCGATTAAAGCTACTCGTGCTAAGAGTAAGGATACAACGGGTGTCCAGGACATTACTTTCGCATTGCTTGTTGTAATAAACGGCCTTGTAAAGACGCATTTTTGTAAAACAAATTCAGATAAACCCAAAGAGATAGCCTTAGTTTTTCCAGAGACGCAAAATCTAGTCGACATAGTAACACCAGCCGATTTTCCATACACGAAATGGCAAGTGTGCAATGCCAACATGCAACGCATTTTTCGCGGCCAGCAATCCGTACCGGCCATTCTCGAAGTATTAAACGATCAGTCAAAAATCGACGCACTTCTACAAGCCCACTGTGGCGTATCGTCGGACCCTCATTACACAGAGAATGATCTTAGGCTATATTTCTACGCATTTCCGATCATGCAAGAAACCAGACCGTGGATTTCACTCTTACCTCGAGAAGATGCCGAATGGGATGTGATCGCTTTCTACATGACATTCCTCAACCAGCTTTCCAAAGCATTTCAGCAGAAAATAGATTTCGAATATTGGCAAAAAAACAACATACCTACATTGGCAGCGGTAAAAAATATGAACAACCGTACACAGATGATGCAAGGTTTTCTCAACCAAAATTTCATCTCGGATGTATGTGTCCATTTCGTAAATGCCAATTCGTTCGATTTCTACCTCCACAAATACATACCCATCCTCCAGGCCATGTGTGGTAGTAAAGGACCCACCAAGGTGTCAGAATCGGCGTCTACCACCCACGCACTCGAAAAATTAAACAGAAGTACTTCGACGATCACCGCCATCACCGATGCGCTATACGTAAATATAGATGCATCCATTATATCGTACTTACCGAAAATCTTGTATGCCATACCCGCTACGCAGCACTCGTATTCGTGGATTGGTCTCACGTGGTTTGACCCCACACATATACACCCGAGTCAAGTCTACGCCCAACTTGTGGAATTTTCTTCGACACATAACCCAAACAAACTACCCCTATGTACACAGTGGCTTACTCCGGAAGAGTTCTACCATTTCAACAGCGACGAGACTACAGCGTGGATTGAAAACACACCTCTCATTAGCAAACTCGTAGAACCCAATAAAATTGACTCCACGGCGTTCATCCTTCTTGCAGCGAACGCCATCATTCAACACGGATACACTTGGCTGAAATTTATAACATCTCTTCTGCGAAAATGGCAGACTGTGATCAACAACACTGCTCCGCAATACAAGGTGCTGGTAGAAAGAGTACTGGATCAAACACTTGTCATGAAAAATGCCAATACTGCGCTCACACCCAACGACGTGCACGTGCTTTTCGATAAATATTTCGCTTCTCTCACCGATGAAATGCGCGCCATAAACATAGACATGTCCGAAATGGCCTGTGACGTCTTGACTCTTTTCACGAGACTTGTCTACGATTCAAGCGACGAAAAATGGCTACTTCCCATTATAAAAGACACGGATTACTCACTTACCGGAATTCATTCATTGGCACCGCGCCAAAACACGAATGCTTCCTATCCAGAACGATATCCTGTATGGTGGCTTGTGCGCACGTTAGACAACACAAAAAAATCTGGACAACAAATAACCTATGCCCTTCTCCACACTAGACTTTGGTCTAGTTCGAGTGAAAGCATCACCTCGTTGCTCTACAATGTTTTCAACAACACTTTCAGTGACCCCACCCTCAAAGAATTTCTCACATGGCTCAACGATACCACACACTCAGTACCTGTACCCAAACTGAAAACTGTCTTGAAATGGGGTCGTAGTCTTTGGGAGATGATAAAAATCATGACGGCACCAAAGATAATGACTCTAGTCAACACGTTGAATATCTGCATCCAAGATAAGGCAAAAGCATTCAAAGACAAGACAATATTCTATACGGGTCGCTATATAGTGAGAATGCTCGATCTCTGCGGAAAATTCGTATCTTCCATAGACAACCAGACCATCCTCGAGGAAACGTTCAAAAATCTAGATGTGATCATAGACCTCATACCCGATTCGATAGCACAGCTTCATTTCGACAACGAAAACTTAGCAGTGACAGACATACTCTGGGAAGTGTTATCCACGACAGCCTCAACCGAATCCTCAACCAACCCGATGGGACATTTCATTATGCCCGATATCGGTTACGTGCTCACCAGTGGAAAATCAAAATTGGTCAAGTGTATTCATAGGAATATTTTTCTCACCTCTGACCAACTGGATTACCTGATTTCCCACCAGGAAGCAGATTCTGCGCAGAAATTCTTCTTCGAACTGTGCAAGCCTCAGACCAGACTTCATACACATCTTCAACGACTTCACTACACGTTTGGTTATGTGGTGGAATTAGCATTGGATTTATACAGAACCTACACACGAACCAACACCTACGCTGAAGATGATCCAAAAAGAATGCTTTTACTGCGGTATTTGAACAGAGATCTACCCGAAGAAAAAACTCTAACCGAAATCTCTCCTGCGCTGAAAGATAACACGATTTCGAATTTGTTTGCCAAAATATACCCTTCATATTCGGAAAATTTAGACGCAACCATCGAATTACTGAAAGCATTTTACCATATAACTCGGCCATCAG
>NW_027437492.1:0-20164 GCF_964204645.1 Tubulanus polymorphus | reverse complement strand
AACCGGGTACAATTTACACAAGCGCATCCGTGAACATAAGAATGATGTTAAGAATTTCAAGCCTGAAAGTGGTGTTGCCAATCTCGTATACGAAACAAGCCACAATTTTGATTTTGAAAATGCCTTCATAATTTTCCCCTGTCCGTCAAAAATTAAACCGCACATTATGGAATCAGCTCTGATTATCGAAAATTCGGGAAATTGTGTTAATTTGAATAACGGTTTCTCCCCCACAACTTTTTGATCTCCAAATTTCTCGCTTCTCTTGTACCCCCGTTGTATTAATTCCCTCTATTGGGTGCCTTGAATATTGCTTGCTTGTTTCCAGTTACTCACTGATTAACGCCTTTTATGTTCTTTCTCTTTATTTTCATCTGATTACCCCTTAGCTTGTCCTCACGTTTTAATCAACTTAGTTTGTGTCTTTTGTTTTTAAATTACTTTAATCTAAATTGCCCCTTGTTTGCCTTTGCTTACTTGACTATTGTTTTCCAGCTGTTATGTCATAACTTTAATCTATTCCCCTTTCAACATTTTAATCACTCACTCTGTTTCTATTGTTTTGGTCTTGTATGAATATCTTGTAACATTCTCCTGTTCTCAGTATGCCTGAAGAAAGCTAAAAAAGTCTTAAGCCGAAACGTTGCGCAAATATATATACTCTTCTATTCAAGTTTCTCGTTTTGGCTGAATTCATCATGGAATTTCTCTCATTATAATATCAGAGTATATGAGGAAATTATGGGAGCTGGAGAAACTGGAGAATAATCTATCAAGTCTCAAACAGTTCTACGACACGATAGAAACCTGTGTTCGTGGCCTCAAGACATTGGGCAAAACAGAAGACTCATAAGGAGTTCGACAAACTACTGACAGAAATTCGCGCGAAAATATCCAGAGGACACGGAGATAACGCCTGGTCGCTGAGTGAACATAAATTAGCAATCGAACAGGAAATTGCCATTCGAATTGCAGCAGGCGAACTAAGCGTAGACTTTGGTTGCGAGATTGACTACATCAGCGTTCCATCAGGGAAGTAGAAATAAACAGAAACCACGTGATCATCGAACATGAGAATTATGTGCTCCACAGAGTCGCCAACCACAGAGATGCGCCTTCTGTAAAGGGCCGCACACTTCGATCAAATGTGAAATTGTGGAGAGCAACACGAAACGATGGGGGACATAGTAAAGCGCAATAAACTTTGTTATAACTGTCTCTCACCGAATCATCGCTCAACACAATGTAATTCGGAATACACATGTCGTGGCTGTAAGGATAAACACCATACCGCATTATGTTTGAAAACTAGGCTTAGATCGTGGAAACTCATAATGAAGGATTGCCGGAAGTGGAAATAAAAAGTAAGTTCATGCCGATTAGTAACAAACCGGTTCTACTGAAAACAGCTGTTGGTATCATCTCAAGTGATAAGACATGAACATCTGTAAACATTCTATTTGACAAGGGTGCCCAGAGGTCATTCATAACGACTCGCACCGCGAACCGCCTTAATATCCATCTGAACACGTGTTGTCGTGAGCGAATAAACATTACAGGATTTGGCGGGAAATCCACAGGAACTCGACTGATTGACATAGCAGACATCAAGCTGGAAACTCTACACGGAGACGTCAGCATTAGTTTCCCTAAGATTTCCACACCAATGCAGAACTTTGTTCCAGTAGCTGTCAACAGATACCCATACTCAAAACAACTAAATCTTGCCCCACATGTTTCAGGAGAATTGTACGAAATATATATGCTCATCGGAGCAGACTTTTACTGGGCCATTGTCGGAGATAACCGTGAATTCCAAACTGGGATATCTTCTATGTGGACCATCAGGAATCCACGCCCACTGTTGCAACATCGCAAACTTTAATGTTATCTTCAACCGAACTGATGTCATGAAATTTTGGGATATGGAGACTAATGGGACAATGAATCCCATGGTAAATGATAAACAAACAGACTATGACGTGTATCGTCATAGTCTCGTGTGTATCGTGTGTAAAAGGTTTCTTTGATGAAAATTTCCACTGATTTTAACTTTTAGTCTTGATATTTGATCATTGTCAGCATCATCATTGCAGACATCTTTTCACATGGAATTGGGGCTTTCCGGACTTTTGTTATCCCCGCTAGGGGGAATTAAAATTGAATCATATTCAATTTTCCATTTATATTTGTACCTTTGCATATTTTATAAACAGTCAATTGGCTTTTAAAAATTTGTGTAGCTTATGACATATTCTATAATGATTGGTTTTTCTGATCAACTGGTTTGATCCTTATGTTAATGGTTCTGAGAGTAACTTTCTGTTACCTCTTGGTGGCACAAATTGTAACCACTGGATATAACACAGCTGATATTTTATTAGAAAAGAAATAGGTGTTGGATGTAATATGGAAAGTTTCGTCCATCAGCTCTAAGTTGTTTGGAAGTAATGGTTGACCTTTTTTTTTGAAAATGACATTACTGGGAAAGCCCTTCAGCATGCAAGTTCAATGGATGCTGAAGAGCTTTCCCAGTGACGTCATTATCAAGAGCATAAATATAGAACATAGTATTGGTTGTTCAACCATGTGCTAGTGATTTATGGGGAAAAACCATTACCATGTATATCATAAAAACTAAATCGATTTTCATGCTCCAAAGTAAAACTTACTCAGTTGATACTACACTAGGGTACTGGACCGTGGGCCTTTATTCATATGTTCACCAAGGGGCGGTGAACTACAAAATAATGGCATTTCCATACGTATTGGTACCTAGTACATTGAGGTCTGTAAATGTGTACCGGGGTGGGGGGTATGGTGGAGGGGTCCGTTAGATATTGGAATTGTCATGTTGTCCAGCATTTCACTAAGTGGGCATGGTGTCCCTAGCTCAATATTTTGTGGTGGGAGGGAACATTGAGAAGTGACAGCTGTTGCCATTCACTGACAATTGATAATCTTAATACACATGAACAGACTGGATACTGACTTAGTAAATATGCATATACTTTTCTGTACCCTGATGGGTAAAACCACGTTTCCAGCGGCAAGTTATTTTCATATGACAATTACTGATTTCTAGATAGTTCACATGGTAACAAAAGACAGAAAAAAACAAAGCAGAGAGTTATACTTAGCAAGAAAATGAAACCCAACACGAAACAGTTGTTCAACAAGATATTTAATTCATTGTGTGAACTGTTTAAAATCAATTGACAAATCTAAATGAATTTTTATAGATTCGAGAGGTCCGTTAAATCAATCCTAAGGCTAAAAAATGATACCTTGTTTCCCTAATGAGCCAACCCACTTAAGTAAACTGCAATAAAATTTGTGCCGGGTCAGTTATTGTGAGCTGTATCATGATTTTAAAAAAAAGTACAGGGCCAGCCGGATCAGTTTTTAGGCTCAGCAGAAATGAAGAACAAGGTATTAATTTTCTGCCAAATGTGGACATTCCTTAGTTTTGTATGTCTCTATTTCTTATTTTGTATTTTGTATTGATCATTAGATCGGAGCTGAAGATGCCTGTGGTCTTCTTAAATGCAACAATAGATTAAGTTTTTATGCCCCATTTTTCTAAACTATCTTAAATGCAATTCTTAACCTATTACTCCTCAAGCCGCCCGAATCCGCCCTTACTTTTTTTTCGTCTGCTACACAAAAATGGTTATAATGGGATTGGAACCCAATAGCTTGGGATAAACTAGACACCTAAGAATTAAGATTTCTGAACAGAATTCAACATCTTCCTATTTGAAATTATCAAGTATTTGGGGTATGAACATGACAGATCTGAGCGCTCACTTATATCCAAACAAGTGTGGATGAGTTTTGCAAAAGGTCACAATTTTTTAGGCCCAACTCATCAAACATTATATCATATGAAAGCATTGACTCTTCACTATAAAATAACAATAATTCCCTTGAATTTTCTGTGGAGTAATAGACGCTACATAGTGAAATTCCTGAGTGCTAATGGGTTAATATGTAATAACCTATCATAGGGCTACACTATTCATCTCTTACATCTTATTCAGTTTTTTATAATGATATTGTTACGCATGTAGGACAAGCTGTATAACCACTGGCCTAGTGGACTAGTTCTTTTGGTCTACTGGTTAGCACTCTTGCTTTCTACGTACGAGACCAAGGTTCATTCCCGGTGAGTGCGCATAATTTCACTGTCACTTCTCTTAATCCTTACAATATCGCTTAAGATAAAATGGTTCTTCGAGCAAAGAAAACAACGAAAGTTCCAGTCGATGAGGAAGAGAATACATCTGGTGAGGAGTGGAATGGATGCAGTAATGAAACTGATGAGAGTAATGATGTTGATGATGACAATATTTTAGACCACACAGTAACAGCAAAGAGGATGAAATGGTCTGTAAAGGAGACAGATGAATTGATGGAATTTTTTAAGGAAGAGATAAGTCAGAATTCTTACCCTAAATGTCGAGATTTTGAAAAGTTCTTCCAACAGTATCCACACCAAAGGTGTCGAAAGAAACAACAAATAAAATCCAAGCTGCAGTACATCATTTAAATGAAATGAGTTACCAGTAATTGATAAATATATGTAGAAACTTTTAACTTTTAAGTGAAAAACTGTTAACCTCATTATAACGATGTCAGTTTTTAGCCCACTTGGGACTAAAACTTAGTCCACGTCTACAGTAAATCCATTCCGATTCCCAGTCCCCAGGTGTAACATTTCATGTAACGATGTAAGACAACACGATCTCTTAGCTCTTTAAAAAGTAATCAGTTCATATATATATATATATATATATATATATATATATATATAATAACATGTTAGTACATGTATTATACATATATATATATTATATATCACAGATGAAATAACTGAAGATGGTTTGAAATAACTAAGTGCAATTTGAGGAATTGGTTGTATTTGCTTGTAATTGTATGTACATGTAGTTATTTTCATCAAACTTTATATCTTGAATTTACCTGAAACCCTACCATGGAGCCACAAAACAACAAGGTACATAGGTGGGAAGATTAATTTTGTAATAACGAAAAATGTATCTGGTGAAAATTGTTTTGTCCTAGATATTTATTATCTTATTTTGCTGATGATGTTGTGGTAACTGATTTACTTACTATCTTGTGGAAAATGACACAGTTTGCTTTACGAACTCATGAGAAGTTTGTCGTAGTTTCTTTTAGCACGTCACAGCAAAATATCTTGGATTGACTTATGTCGTCACTCCACATTTGTACAGTGATAATTAGAACTAGCTTTTATGATATTCTACTTGAAATATTGGTTTACTCAATCTATGTCTTTAATAGCAGTGCATTTTTAGATTGTATAAGAATTCTTGTTTAACTGCTTTGTGCATGTACTTGTACATGCTCCAGAACCCTAGTTTAAAGTTTGAATTGCTGCTGAGGATTCATGAAAATATAATTCATTCTCAAAATATTTAAACATAGTTTTTCTTTTTGTTTAGGGAAAATAACGCTTTTCTCTTCTCTAGGAGTCAGATTTCAGAACAACTTTGGACCAAGTCTATTCAAATCCAAATGATGCAAATATGCTTTGATTTCGGAGCCAGGCCCTCTTATTCTGATAACTCTCAATTGCAACCGATTTTCAAATGCACTGATGAATGGAATAAACAATTAGTTTGAAAAATGCAATGGGGAAGTTTATCATTACAAATGAACTTGCCTTTATTCTATGTGAAGCCAGTACTGGTGGCCATATTGGTTTTTCTAAACGCAAATCATTGACCAATTTTGTAGCAACAGATTACATGAAGAAACTCACATTTTAGTCATAGCTTGTGGTTTTTTCAACCAAGATGGCAGAGAAGCCGCCTTGACTTCTCAAGATTCACATACTGTAATGCCCAACTCTTCAAAGATTTTCTAGAATTGGTAGTTCAGTTTCATAACTGCATTGTGTAATGAGTCTACATATTGGCATAACAAAAAATTGTCCGCCGATCCCACCAGTTCGAGATTGTATCCACATTAACCATCTTCACCCGTCAAGGGATTTGAACCCATTTAGCTGAAGCCGTTCCCGAACCCCTTGACCTCACAAGTCTTTGGAGTCCTTACTAGCTGACAAGAATCAGGTCGGGCCAATCATAGCGCTTGTGACAAACGACATTAGGCTTCTATGGAATTTCCTGGTAAAAAGGACCAATCAGAGAACACGTAGCGAACGCGGAAGTATTGTCGCGTATCTGATATATGACATCATGCGCAAAAGCGCCAGTAATGAAATCGCGCGTCGTAAAGCCAGGGTGCTGGTGGGAGCGATACCGGACCCCTGGCAAGCGAGGATGATATTAACTGACCAGATGATGCAACTATTGAGTCCATGATGCAACTAAGACCACTGTTGACATATCTTATGCCCAATATTCGTGAAGACTTGTGGAGGAGCCGTCCTAACCTGGTGTTTAATTATTTAATCCCAAGACAAAATACATTTCAGTACTACTGAAGGTTAAGATCTATTTGAAGTACATGTACGACCTTTCGCTACTTCATCAGGTGCATTAGTACAGTCAAAGAAACAACGGTCCCTGTAGGCAGAGTAATATTAATTGAGAATTATTAATTTGCAAGTGACTAGGTTAATTACAGTACCTGTACCACAATAATAAAAAAAATCATGAATGAGATGTGTAAATACATGAAGACCATAAAATAATAATAGTCGATTAATATAGCTGCAAAAGCATACTTGTCCAACGTAGCTAAGTTTATGGTTTTTTTATACATCACAAAGGCCTATTTAAAAGTATCTCAATTCAATATATTCGATTGTTTATTGGAACATATTGTCAAAGCCATTCATGTCCCTGTATACTGGATGAATGTTCCTGTATACCGGATGAATGTTCCTGTATACTGGATGAATATTCCTGTATACCGGATGAATGTTCCTGTATCCTGGATGAATTTTCCTGTATACCGGATGAATGTTACCGTATACCGGATGAATGTTCCTGTATACCGGATGAATATTCCCATATACCGGAGATCCCACGAGCCAAAACTTGTATATAACTAAGTATGCCTAACTACGCCCAGTTGGAACAAATACTAAAATCCGAGGACTCGACATTTCTATCGCTCACTAGGAATCATTGCCAGGTGATCTTCATATTTTCTACTCGTCACGTTTGAGTTTGGCTATTCAAATACTATGTCATTCTTATTGCAAGGTTAATACATGTTAGGTTTCAACATGGATTCTTAATCATTTTAGAGTCCAAGGTTTAAAGCATCAAAGAATAGCCCGTTCACTCTGACGTGGAGAATAGATAAGTTAAAAACCTGCTGCATACAAGATTGAAAAAAAGATTAAAAACGAATTATATTAATCAAAAAGTAAAAATGATTGTTTTGCGGTGTAAATATCATCATCGTTTGTTGAATAGTTACATGGAATAGACGTACATTGTTTCGGACTTGTCACTCTATGCGGTATGATAAGGGAATGTTTCGTCTATTCTATTTAGTTAACTTAGCAGTATATGCTTTCTCGGGAATACGATTGAATTAATCCGGTTTGGATCTTTCTGACATAATGGCATATAGTGAACGTGATGGGTTATGGGAACATATCATGTACTTGTATACCGGTGTTCCCATATTCCACTACATGTATATATCTAGTCTAACGTAGCTAATGTGATGGTTATTTTTGATACATCATAAAGGCCCACTTAACCTATCTCAATTCAATATATATTCGATGCTTTTTGGAACATATTGTCAAAGTCATTCATGTCCCTGTATACCGGATGAATGTTCCCGTATACCGGATGAATGTTCATGATGATCTTTTTTTAATTCTTTTAATCTGTAAATAGTGGGATTTTATCTTATTATCCGTTCACCACGTTTGAGTGTGGTTATCGTTCTATTATGTTACCCACGGATTTTAATTTGGCTTTGAAATTCTTATTCATAACCTTTCCTCAATTGATCTTTGCTTTTCGAAAATACGAATCTGCTGCTTATAAAGCTCACAAATCCAAAGAAAACGTCATATTTCTTCAAAAATGTCTCCTAGCACAGGTTATTCCTAAATCTCTGAATTGGTTGAATAAATTCAAATCAGATCAACCATTTTCCAATGAAGCAGCATCTCATCTAAGACATTGCATTTTGGAAGCAAAAGAAACTACCAACTCCAATTTCTATAAAATGCGACAAGCAGAACGTTTTCTCAGACACCATATACCTGATGGTTTCCTTTGGCACTCTCTCCATTCGGGCATCAAGAATCTTTGCGCAGTACATCGTCTAAAGAAAAATTCGCATTTCTCTTCCATTCTGAATAAATTAATCGACAACAGCCCTTGGACCAAATTTTGCGCTACTGATAATGTTGTCAATCTATCTTCGGCTAAATTAACCAAAACACAAATTCAAGTTCTCGGTTTAGGATTAAATTTCTCTCTCCGCATAGAAAACAACACATTTTGGATTTCATTGAACGTATGGAAAGATCTCCTCCGGCTAGTTTTCCATAAAATTTTATATTCATGAATTTGGACACCATTTGGAATACCCTTCAAGGTCAATCTAATCAGTTCTTTCCTCGGAGATTTTCGATTGCTCTCCAGGAACTTAAATCCATCAAAACCATCCGCATCTCCAAGGCTGATAAAGGCGGCAAAATTGTTATTCAAGATTTGATGAATTACAATTCTAAAATGATTGCTATTCTCGGTGATTCCAATTTCTACAAATCCATCAAAAACAACCCTTTGAAAAAGATGCAATCAGCTTTTAATTTAGGTTTAAAAAACATCTCTAAGAAATTTCCTGACCATTCGGACTTCATCTCCAAATTTAACTCTCGGCTTCCAAATCTTCCTTATGCTTATGGTCTTCCAAAAATTCATAAACCCAATTCACCGTTAAGACCGATCATTTCTAATATCAATTCTCCATCATATCGGCTCTCCAAATATCTGGCTAAAGTACTCTCCCCGGCTTTGGGTACTTTTTCTGATTCTCACATTTGTCACAATATGGATCTTTTAGACAAACTCAAAAATCTCAAACCTAATGGACAAAAATTTATATCTTTCGACGCTGTTTCCTTGTTCACTAATATACCATTGGAACCAACTCTCAATTTCTTAAGAAGAAAACTCCCGGACTCCAATCTTGATCTCCCAATTCCTGTAGAATGTTTACTTGAACTTTTGGAACTCTGTACTACCAATTTATATTTCCAATTCCAAGACAAATTCTATGAACAAATTTTCGGTTTCGCTATTATCCCCGATTTTGGCTAATCTTTTCCCTGAACACTTTGAATCCGAAATTCTCCCTAAGTACTCTGGCTCTAAACCTAACTTTTGGATTAGATATGTTGATGATATTCTGAGCTTAGTTTCTGATAATTTTGATCTTACCTCTTTTATCGACTTCATCAACTCCCAATATCCATCTTTGAAATTCACTTTTGAATGGGAACAAAATTACCAAATTCCTTTTTTAGATGTTCTAATTCACAATAAATTTTCTCATTTGATTTTCTCAGTCTACCGTAAACCTATCAACGCCGAGGCATACCTTCACTTCTTTTCGTTTACTGCCAAATCAATCAAAATCGGTCTCACTCAAGGCCTCTTTCTCCGTGCACTGCGGATCTGCGATGAAACCTTCCTTTCGGCTGAATTTGACCATATATCCGACTCTCTTAGAAAATTGGCTTACCTGATCACATTTTGAAAATCGCTATTTCTAAGGCTAAACGTACTTTCTTCAATTCTAAACCTCCAGAAAATAAAAAACACATTTCAGAGTTCATTGTAGTTCCGTATGAACCTGTTTTGGAAAAGTTTCGTCACTCTCTCCCTTTATTGGATAAACAAATCATTTTCACGTATGAAAACAAAATTAGTAAGACTTTGGTTACAAACAATCAATCTAAACCTTTGGACTGCGGCGTTTACAAAATTCCTTGTTTTGGCTGTGATAAAATTTACTTTGGAGAAACTGGTCGTGATTTAAAAACTCGAATTTCGGAACACAAAAAGGATATAATAAATCAAAAACCGGCTAGTGGCGTAGCCAATCACGTTTGGAACACTGGTCATCGTTTTAATTTTGATAAAGCCGAAATTATTTATACTTCCAGCAATTACACTAAACGCCACATAGTTGAGTCTGCCCTAATTACTCGTCACTCAGATATTAGTACCAATTTAAATAATGGCTTTTCTCCGCATAATTCCCTTCTTTCTAAGTATATTACTTCATGCCTTGCCAAACACTAATTATTTACTCACTCACCAATTTACTCAATTAACCTGTCCTCCTCTGTATATATACCCCTGTTTTAAGTCTATTTCTCACACCTGACGATGATCTCTAGGGTGAGATCGAAACGTCGTGTCTTTTAAATATTTTAGATTTAATAAATAAATTCATGTTTTTAAATTCTTTTAATCTGTAAATAGTGGGATTTTATCTTATTATCCCTTCACCACGTTTGAGTGTGGTTATCGTTCTAATACCGTATGAATGTTGCCGTATACCGGATGAATGTTCCTGTATAACGGATGAGTGTTCCCGTGTAACGGCTGAATGCTCCCGTATACCGGATGAATGTTCCCGTATACCAGAGATCCCACGAGCCAAAACTTGTATATTACTATGTATAAGCCTAACTAATTTGGAAAAAAAATTAAAACCAGAGGACTCGACGCTTCCATCTCTTACTAGAGATCATTCCCAAGTGATTTTTGTATTTACTATCAACTCTTCACTTTTGAGTGTCACTATTCTACTGATATACGGAAATAATCCCACTTTAGAAATGCCACCAAATTTTGTAACGTAGGCAGAAATGCCACTTTTTGCACAGTAGGAAAAATGTCACAGGGAAGAATAAAGTTATTTCAATTCATAAATTTAGGTTAAAGTGCAATAATTATCAATCATCTTATTAATGATCCATTTTATTTAATCTCTTACAACGTTTATTCACTATTGTATTTTAGTAGTCTACCCTTCTTTAATCTGTTTACTGCTTGTACCCGTAACTGTTTTTATTTGGTATATTGTGTTTGTTTTTATTGTAAATACATGATTAGCCTATTCGTAGTTTAAATCAAATTCATAATCAGTAGTTAATTAATTATACTTCGGAACAAAAATTCATCAGGAATAGTCTTTATGCATTTTTGTTTGGATGCGTACGGTATATAATTTGGATAGAAGTGTGAAAATGAACTGTAGCATTTTATTATCATTCTTTGCTTTAGTTGATGAAATTAAAATCGATGGCATTTTTCCTACAGTCATTTTTACCGGTGGCATTTTTTTCCTGCATTCTATTCAACTTCTATGTCATTCTTGTTACCAAGTTAATTAATACATGTTTGGTTTTGAGCATCAATTAAGTTGTAGAATAGCCACACTCTGACATGGAGAATAGATACGTTATAAGTTTAAAACCCACTATATGCACAATTTAAATGATTAAAAACAATTTTAAATATCAAAAATTTAAATTAAAAAAAAATTCCATCATTTGTCTGATAGTAACATGGAATTTTAGGAGCTTTTGTGATCGACTATAAACCTCATTCAACTGCTAGATGAATACAAGGGCGGACCGAGGATTTATAGAAGCGGGGCCAAAGAAATTGGAATGGCAAATTTACTTATGAAAAGGGCGGATTTGTTATATGCAAGCGCGCCAGGCAGATTCACCAGATTGGATTTCTAGGGCCTTCCCCCAGAAAACTGTTTCAAGGGTAGGGCCTACGTCTGAATTTCAAATCCATCCCTGAAATAGTTGATGAATTTTTAGTTTAACGAGCTCTTGGTCTCTTATTTTATGAAAATTATTCTGGACATAATTGTTGTTTAGTATGTGATAAAAGAACTCATACAAAACTCATACTTTGAAGAAACAAAGACCAGAATTCAGAATGGTAGGGATTTTTACTCTTAAAATGGAATTGGTGATTGATGGTTATTCTGTTAGATACATAACACTCTATCACGATCCATCATATAAGTTTAAACATATGGTTTATGGGAACATATTGTCAAGGTCACTTGGGTTCCTGTATACCGGAATAAATGTTCCTGTATACCAGAGTTCCCATAACCCACAAGTTGTATATAAGTATAGTTGCCTAACTAAGCTAAGTTGAAGCAATGTGACGCAACAAATTTGTAGACGGGGTCGGGCGCATCCAAATACACTGCTAAAAGTTGAATTTGCCTACGTTCCATAAACCACCGACATGAAAAAAGTTACCCAGAAAAAAGTATCTTCATGAACACGCCAAAAGTACTATAAACGTGTGGAAAAGGCTAGAAGATACAACTTTAAGAACATATCATTCATAGTTGACAGCATGGATGAATCAAAAATGTATTTGCCGCATTTTGCTAATGTAAATAACACCATGTCTATAATGAGAAGGTTGAAAATCAATTTGCAAGTGCCATCATCCATGCACCCAGGGCTTATGGGTTCTTTGACATTACAGAATTCAAGCATGATTCGAATTTAACCATCAATATTTTGCTGCATATATTTCTACTGAACAAAGATGACCTACCACCAATTCTCTACTTACAATTAGACAACTGAGGTAGAGAAAAAAACAGCATTATTTCCCCTTTCTGTGCAATACTTATCGAATTCAAGATCTTTAATAAACTAAGTCAGTATCTATAAGTATCGGATATGTAATTGAATATCATTATTGGATCCACCCTTTGTTAAATGCTATTGAAAAACACAGCAAACTGCATTCTTTCTAAAGTGTGAGTCGGTGTCCAAAAAATGGGCTACCAACAGAAAGTGGATTGAGTGTGATGGTCCAGGGAATGATAAAATCTTGCTGAATCACCCCTCAGATATACCAAAGCTTTCAATTCCCACTTTTGCAGACATCAATATCAGTCAATTCGAGATTGATATTGCAGAAAAAATCACACATGAAGGTGACAAATATAAAATCTTGCGAAATCACCCCTCAGATATACCAAAGCTTTCAATTCCCAACTTTGCACACATCAACATCAGTCAATTGGATATTGATATTGCAAAAAAAATCACACACGAGGAGACGATGATATTTCATGGTGGACTAATTGGTGTGCCGAAATGAAAAGAGAAGGTGATTTTAGTTTTTTTGAAATGATTGGCGTATATTTGGAATTATCATTATTAGGTCCGTGTCCGTTCAACTTGATATATTGAAACCAGAATAATTTCATTATAAGTTGGTCTACAGAGTTGATGGAGCTTAAACGGGTCATGAAGAGGTTTTGTAAAAGTTCTAAATCCAATTTTTTTGTATGAAACATTCACCGTATGCATCTATAGTAGTCTTGTGAAAAATTTTTTTAAATATCTTAATGTTGTTTAAAAGATTAAATTCAATTTCAGCCTTTATTACTTTTATTCAAGGGAGAGTCATTTTCAGTTCAGACTTTGGTCTTATTAGAGCATGGGATTTAACCCTGTAACGTTAGAGATAGGCCTATCAAGGTTTCCTGAAGTTATAGAATGAAAACACCACAAACATTGCACCCTATTAGGGTGTAATAGGTGTTTCCTTGTTCACTAATATACCATTGGAACCAACTCTCAATTTCTTAAGAAGAAAACTCCCGGACTCCAATCTTGATCTCCCAATTCCTGTAGAATGTTTACTTGAACTTTTGGAACTCTGTACTACCAATTTATATTTCCAATTCCAAGACAAATTCTATGAACAAATTTTCGGTTTCGCTATTATCCCCGATTTTGGCTAATCTTTTCCCTGAACACTTTGAATCCGAAATTCTCCCTAAGTACTCTGGCTCTAAACCTAACTTTTGGATTAGATATGTTGATGATATTCTGAGCTTAGTTTCTGATAATTTTGATCTTACCTCTTTTATCGACTTCATCAACTCCCAATATCCATCTTTGAAATTCACTTTTGAATGGGAACAAAATTACCAAATTCCTTTTTTAGATGTTCTAATTCACAATAAATTTTCTCATTTGATTTTCTCAGTCTACCGTAAACCTATCAACGCCGAGGCATACCTTCACTTCTTTTCGTTTACTGCCAAATCAATCAAAATCGGTCTCACTCAAGGCCTCTTTCTCCGTGCACTGCGGATCTGCGATGAAACCTTCCTTTCGGCTGAATTTGACCATATATCCGACTCTCTTAGAAAATTGGCTTACCTGATCACATTTTGAAAATCGCTATTTCTAAGGCTAAACGTACTTTCTTCAATTCTAAACCTCCAGAAAATAAAAAACACATTTCAGAGTTCATTGTAGTTCCGTATGTACCTGTTTTGGAAAAGTTTCGTCACTCTCTCCCTTTATTGGATAAACAAATCATTTTCACGTATGAAAACAAAATTAGTAAGACTTTGGTTACAAACAATCAATCTAAACCTTTGGACTGCGGCGTTTACAAAATTCCTTGTTTTGGCTGTGATAAAATTTACTTTGGAGAAACTGGTCGTGATTTAAAAACTCGAATTTCGGAACACAAAAAGGATATAATAAATCAAAAACCGGCTAGTGGCGTAGCCAATCACGTTTGGAACACTGGTCATCGTTTTAATTTTGATAAAGCCGAAATTATTTATACTTCCAGCAATTACACTAAACGCCACATAGTTGAGTCTGCCCTAATTACTCGTCACTCAGATATTAGTACCAATTTAAATAATGGCTTTTCTCCGCATAATTCCCTTCTTTCTAAGTATATTACTTCATGCCTTGCCAAACACTAATTATTTACTCACTCACCAATTTACTCAATTAACCTGTCCTCCTCTGTATATATACCCCTGTTTTAAGTCTATTTCTCACACCTGACGATGATCTCTAGGGTGAGATCGAAACGTCGTGTCTTTTAAATATTTTAGATTTAATAAATAAATTCATGTTTTTAAATTCTTTTAATCTGTAAATAGTGGGATTTTATCTTATTATCCCTTCACCACGTTTGAGTGTGGTTATCGTTCTAATACCGTATGAATGTTGCCGTATACCGGATGAATGTTCCTGTATAACGGATGAGTGTTCCCGTGTAACGGCTGAATGCTCCCGTATACCGGATGAATGTTCCCGTATACCAGAGATCCCACGAGCCAAAACTTGTATATTACTATGTATAAGCCTAACTAATTTGGAAAAAAAATTAAAACCAGAGGACTCGACGCTTCCATCTCTTACTAGAGATCATTCCCAAGTGATTTTTGTATTTACTATCAACTCTTCACTTTTGAGTGTCACTATTCTACTGATATACGGAAATAATCCCACTTTAGAAATGCCACCAAATTTTGTAACGTAGGCAGAAATGCCACTTTTTGCACAGTAGGAAAAATGTCACAGGGAAGAATAAAGTTATTTCAATTCATAAATTTAGGTTAAAGTGCAATAATTATCAATCATCTTATTAATGATCCATTTTATTTAATCTCTTACAACGTTTATTCACTATTGTATTTTAGTAGTCTACCCTTCTTTAATCTGTTTACTGCTTGTACCCGTAACTGTTTTTATTTGGTATATTGTGTTTGTTTTTATTGTAAATACATGATTAGCCTATTCGTAGTTTAAATCAAATTCATAATCAGTAGTTAATTAATTATACTTCGGAACAAAAATTCATCAGGAATAGTCTTTATGCATTTTTGTTTGGATGCGTACGGTATATAATTTGGATAGAAGTGTGAAAATGAACTGTAGCATTTTATTATCATTCTTTGCTTTAGTTGATGAAATTAAAATCGATGGCATTTTTCCTACAGTCATTTTTACCGGTGGCATTTTTTTCCTGCATTCTATTCAACTTCTATGTCATTCTTGTTACCAAGTTAATTAATACATGTTTGGTTTTGAGCATCAATTAAGTTGTAGAATAGCCACACTCTGACATGGAGAATAGATACGTTATAAGTTTAAAACCCACTATATGCACAATTTAAATGATTAAAAACAATTTTAAATATCAAAAATTTAAATTAAAAAAAAATTCCATCATTTGTCTGATAGTAACATGGAATTTTAGGAGCTTTTGTGATCGACTATAAACCTCATTCAACTGCTAGATGAATACAAGGGCGGACCGAGGATTTATAGAAGCGGGGCCAAAGAAATTGGAATGGCAAATTTACTTATGAAAAGGGCGGATTTGTTATATGCAAGCGCGCCAGGCAGATTCACCAGATTGGATTTCTAGGGCCTTCCCCCAGAAAACTGTTTCAAGGGTAGGGCCTACGTCTGAATTTCAAATCCATCCCTGAAATAGTTGATGAATTTTTAGTTTAACGAGCTCTTGGTCTCTTATTTTATGAAAATTATTCTGGACATAATTGTTGTTTAGTATGTGAT
The DNA here is from genome assembly GCF_964204645.1 of Tubulanus polymorphus. NCBI lineage: Eukaryota > Metazoa > Nemertea > Palaeonemertea > Tubulaniformes > Tubulanidae > Tubulanus > Tubulanus polymorphus. The sequence continues at coordinate 3,759 of NW_027437492.1, read as the reverse complement.
AAAAGAACTCATACAAAACTCATACTTTGAAGAAACAAAGACCAGAATTCAGAATGGTAGGGATTTTTACTCTTAAAATGGAATTGGTGATTGATGGTTATTCTGTTAGATACATAACACTCTATCACGATCCATCATATAAGTTTAAACATATGGTTTATGGGAACATATTGTCAAGGTCACTTGGGTTCCTGTATACCGGAATAAATGTTCCTGTATACCAGAGTTCCCATAACCCACAAGTTGTATATAAGTATAGTTGCCTAACTAAGCTAAGTTGAAGCAATGTGACGCAACAAATTTGTAGACGGGGTCGGGCGCATCCAAATACACTGCTAAAAGTTGAATTTGCCTACGTTCCATAAACCACCGACATGAAAAAAGTTACCCAGAAAAAAGTATCTTCATGAACACGCCAAAAGTACTATAAACGTGTGGAAAAGGCTAGAAGATACAACTTTAAGAACATATCATTCATAGTTGACAGCATGGATGAATCAAAAATGTATTTGCCGCATTTTGCTAATGTAAATAACACCATGTCTATAATGAGAAGGTTGAAAATCAATTTGCAAGTGCCATCATCCATGCACCCAGGGCTTATGGGTTCTTTGACATTACAGAATTCAAGCATGATTCGAATTTAACCATCAATATTTTGCTGCATATATTTCTACTGAACAAAGATGACCTACCACCAATTCTCTACTTACAATTAGACAACTGAGGTAGAGAAAAAAACAGCATTATTTCCCCTTTCTGTGCAATACTTATCGAATTCAAGATCTTTAATAAACTAAGTCAGTATCTATAAGTATCGGATATGTAATTGAATATCATTATTGGATCCACCCTTTGTTAAATGCTATTGAAAAACACAGCAAACTGCATTCTTTCTAAAGTGTGAGTCGGTGTCCAAAAAATGGGCTACCAACAGAAAGTGGATTGAGTGTGATGGTCCAGGGAATGATAAAATCTTGCTGAATCACCCCTCAGATATACCAAAGCTTTCAATTCCCACTTTTGCAGACATCAATATCAGTCAATTCGAGATTGATATTGCAGAAAAAATCACACATGAAGGTGACAAATATAAAATCTTGCGAAATCACCCCTCAGATATACCAAAGCTTTCAATTCCCAACTTTGCACACATCAACATCAGTCAATTGGATATTGATATTGCAAAAAAAATCACACACGAGGAGACGATGATATTTCATGGTGGACTAATTGGTGTGCCGAAATGAAAAGAGAAGGTGATTTTAGTTTTTTTGAAATGATTGGCGTATATTTGGAATTATCATTATTAGGTCCGTGTCCGTTCAACTTGATATATTGAAACCAGAATAATTTCATTATAAGTTGGTCTACAGAGTTGATGGAGCTTAAACGGGTCATGAAGAGGTTTTGTAAAAGTTCTAAATCCAATTTTTTTGTATGAAACATTCACCGTATGCATCTATAGTAGTCTTGTGAAAAATTTTTTTAAATATCTTAATGTTGTTTAAAAGATTAAATTCAATTTCAGCCTTTATTACTTTTATTCAAGGGAGAGTCATTTTCAGTTCAGACTTTGGTCTTATTAGAGCATGGGATTTAACCCTGTAACGTTAGAGATAGGCCTATCAAGGTTTCCTGAAGTTATAGAATGAAAACACCACAAACATTGCACCCTATTAGGGTGTAATAGGTGTTTCCTTGTTCACTAATATACCATTGGAACCAACTCTCAATTTCTTAAGAAGAAAACTCCCGGACTCCAATCTTGATCTCCCAATTCCTGTAGAATGTTTACTTGAACTTTTGGAACTCTGTACTACCAATTTATATTTCCAATTCCAAGACAAATTCTATGAACAAATTTTCGGTTTCGCTATTATCCCCGATTTTGGCTAATCTTTTCCCTGAACACTTTGAATCCGAAATTCTCCCTAAGTACTCTGGCTCTAAACCTAACTTTTGGATTAGATATGTTGATGATATTCTGAGCTTAGTTTCTGATAATTTTGATCTTACCTCTTTTATCGACTTCATCAACTCCCAATATCCATCTTTGAAATTCACTTTTGAATGGGAACAAAATTACCAAATTCCTTTTTTAGATGTTCTAATTCACAATAAATTTTCTCATTTGATTTTCTCAGTCTACCGTAAACCTATCAACGCCGAGGCATACCTTCACTTCTTTTCGTTTACTGCCAAATCAATCAAAATCGGTCTCACTCAAGGCCTCTTTCTCCGTGCACTGCGGATCTGCGATGAAACCTTCCTTTCGGCTGAATTTGACCATATATCCGACTCTCTTAGAAAATTGGCTTACCTGATCACATTTTGAAAATCGCTATTTCTAAGGCTAAACGTACTTTCTTCAATTCTAAACCTCCAGAAAATAAAAACACATTTCAGAGTTCATTGTAGTTCCGTATGTACCTGTTTTGGAAAAGTTTCGTCACTCTCTCCCTTTATTGGATAAACAAATCATTTTCACGTATGAAAACAAAATTAGTAAGACTTTGGTTACAAACAATCAATCTAAACCTTTGGACTGCGGCGTTTACAAAATTCCTTGTTTTGGCTGTGATAAAATTTACTTTGGAGAAACTGGTCGTGATTTAAAAACTCGAATTTCGGAACACAAAAAGGATATAATAAATCAAAAACCGGCTAGTGGCGTAGCCAATCACGTTTGGAACACTGGTCATCGTTTTAATTTTGATAAAGCCGAAATTATTTATACTTCCAGCAATTACACTAAACGCCACATAGTTGAGTCTGCCCTAATTACTCGTCACTCAGATATTAGTACCAATTTAAATAATGGCTTTTCTCCGCATAATTCCCTTCTTTCTAAGTATATTACTTCATGCCTTGCCAAACACTAATTATTTACTCACTCACCAATTTACTCAATTAACCTGTCCTCCTCTGTATATATACCCCTGTTTTAAGTCTATTTCTCACACCTGACGATGATCTCTAGGGTGAGATCGAAACGTCGTGTCTTTTAAATATTTTAGATTTAATAAATAAATTCATGTTTTTAAATTCTTTTAATCTGTAAATAGTGGGATTTTATCTTATTATCCCTTCACCACGTTTGAGTGTGGTTATCGTTCTAATACCGTATGAATGTTGCCGTATACCGGATGAATGTTCCTGTATAACGGATGAGTGTTCCCGTGTAACTGCTGAATGCTCCCGTATACCGGATGAATGTTCCCGTATACCAGAGATCCCACGAGCCAAAACTTGTATATTACTATGTATAAGCCTAACTAATTTGGAAAAAAAATTAAAACCAGAGGACTCGACGCTTCCATCTCTTACTAGAGATCATTCCCAAGTGATTTTTGTATTTACTATCAACTCTTCACTTTTGAGTGTCACTATTCTACTGATATACGGAAATAATCCCACTTTAGAAATGCCACCAAATTTTGTAACGTAGGCAGAAATGCCACTTTTTGCACAGTAGGAAAAATGTCACAGGGAAGAATAAAGTTATTTCAATTCATAAATTTAGGTTAAAGTGCAATAATTATCAATCATCTTATTAATGATCCATTTTATTTAATCTCTTACAACGTTTATTCACTATTGTATTTTAGTAGTCTACCCTTCTTTAATCTGTTTACTGCTTGTACCCGTAACTGTTTTTATTTGGTATATTGTGTTTGTTTTTATTGTAAATACATGATTAGCCTATTCGTAGTTTAAATCAAATTCATAATCAGTAGTTAATTAATTATACTTCGG
>NW_027437491.1:0-23339 GCF_964204645.1 Tubulanus polymorphus | reverse complement strand
CATCTGGATAAGTGCAAAAAGTGCAAATATTGAAGTAATGCTCTCTAATAATATGATTTGTTGATTGGATCATGTATCCGTAGTCGCGATAGCTTTAAATTAGATGAAAGTGGCAGAAATCCCTTAAAATAAGTGAAATATCATCAATATCAATATAATATCGATATCATCGAGCCAGATTCATCTTACGAAAATGGTACACGTGTAATTGTAAATGAAAATACACGTGTAAAATTGGCCCAATTTTACACGTGTACTTTATCCCAATTACACGTGTACTTCATCCTAATTACACGTGTATTACACGTGTACTTCATCCAAATTACACGTGTACTTCATCCTAACTACACGTGTAGTTCATCCTTATTACACGTGTATTTCATCCTGTATTACACATGTACTTTATCCTAATTACACGTGTATTACACGTGTACTTCATCCAAATTAAACGTGTACTTCATCCTAACTACACGTGTAGTTCATCCTTATTACACGTGTATTTCATCCTGTATTACACATGTACTTTATCCCACACGTGTACTTCATCCTAATTACACGTGTATTTCATCCAGTGTTGCACGTGTACTTTATCCTAATTACACGTGTATTTCATCCAATATTACACGTGTCTTACACGTGTACTTCATGCTAAATACATGTGTCTTTGATTGCCATTTTTTGTTGAATTCAAATCAAACCACCATGTGAGGAAATCTCCTTAATCTATGTGCTGTTTAGAATGAACACTCAAGAGATTCACATTTTCCATACTAACTGATTTATTCATCTTCATAAATTTTATAAATTTTTGAGTAATTGCATGTCTTATGTTGGCCTCTTTTGCACCCTTCTCCTTTCGACATTGTTCTGAAATGATAACCATTTGAAAAAAATTAAGCAAAAGTATACAATGATTTCTTTACGAGGATAAATAAATCAACTTCAGCTGCTTGGGATGATGATTAAATTATATAGCTTTTTCTAACAGTCTTCTGCATATAACAGCTAAGTTTTTTCACTCTTAATGACTTGATTATAAGCCATATGGTGAATTGCTTGACAATCTGGAAATTTCAATGTTCAACGCCACCTGATGAAAAACAAGGGGTCTAGGGACACCATTCCCGTATGGTTACGAATGCTAAACAATCAACATAATGAAATAGAAACAGGACATTGAAACTCACCACAATCATAGAACATGTCACAAGCTACAATTTTACAATTGATCGATGTTATAATGTATGCATAGGTACCAAAATAAATTAGACAAATTGTATATAATTCAATACTCAACTCCCCCTGGTGGTGAGAACAAAAACCTGGGTAACCCCAATTCCACATGAGGTGAATACTACAACAGTGGTAACAATTATCAAATATCAAGACTATAAGTCAAAACCCGTCGATATTTTCCTTCAAAAACCTTCTTCTATCTACGAATGAGAACTGATGACACCAAGATGGCTGCCAAATGTGTCATGCTTGACTGATCCAAAAAATCTGTCTCGTATGTTTTAGATTGTTAAGAAATGTATACCCATCACAAATTTCAAAGGCAAAAATGACCTTTTTGGGTACAAAAAAGGTCACATGATGGCCATCTTGTGTCAAGATGGCCATCTTCATCTTCAAAATCTCCATTGAAAACTTCAAAAAATTGCATAAGTGATGATTTTGGGGAACGAAAATGGCCAATGCAGTTGGCCATCTTGATTCGGACCAGTTTTGGGCTGAAGACATGTCTAGGATAGATATGTGTGTAACTTAAATATCAAGAGTATTAAAACTTCCCAAAATACTGGATTCCATCTACAGACGAACAAAGGGTGAATGCAATAGCCCGCTTGCTTGGACTTACGTCTCAAATGGGCTAAAGCTGGGGACACATTAGGCAATTTCGTCGAGCACTTAAGTTGTGCAACGAAATCGTCGGTAAAATCACCTAGTTTGTCAGGGTCTGCGCCGACTGAATCGCCCGAATCCAACACGTCCTGCGACTGAATCACCCAACGCATCAGGCCACAGTGATTGTTCGCATTGAGCGCCATATTAAACGTTAAACCCTCCCCTTTTCTGACCAAGTGCCCTTTTGAATCACAGGTGAAAAATTCCACCCAATGATCAAAGTGCACAAACCCCATACAACCGTTTCACACAGGGAGACTTGTATTGACTAGTGCCCTTTTCATAAGAGCTGAACCCTCGTTCTTCCAGCTTGGATCCGCCCCTGTAAAACAACAACAAATGAATGCTAGCCATTATATATTGAATTCATGTACTTACGTATTATTTAGCTGACCCGGTTTGGGTCCAACTTTTTTCCTCATGGAAGACTTTCATTGCGTCACATCCAGTCCAATGCCTTGACAATTAGTTCTTCTTTTAAATGAGTGGACAACAGCATGCATGCACCCAACAGTATTAGGTTTTCCGACTAATCAGCGTATGGCAGCAGCTGTTGTATCATCCAATAGTGAGTAGGCATCCTAAAATGAGAAGAATTTACAATGCTTACGCTATAATCTTTACTAAAACCATTCCGACGCTCATATAATATATAATGTAAATACCTGATTTTCATCACGCTGTCGTTGTTGAGAAATCAGTGGAGAATTGAAGGCTCTCTCGCGCTAACATCGTTTTCCAACAATCCCCCAGTGGACACATTTTTAAGCCAAAAAAACGGGAATTCCAATTTTATAGTGTCTGTCCTTGGATCAATTCTTATTGGTGTATACCCTATAAAGTTTGAAAAAAAATGGTCAAGAATTGATTGCACTAACGTGGTTTTTGCCCCCAGTCGAAACTCCGACAGCGACCTAATTTCATGTCCAGCATACAAGTTTAATGGCGATGATGGGCGCACAACAAAATCTAAATGACCCTGCAGTTTTTAGATTGGATGCATAAACACCAAAGACACTCCGTTTTTATCCCTCACAATTGGAATGATCATTTACAATTTTTTCACTGGACATTCAATCATTTAAGGCCTACTAATACTATGCTAACTAATTCAAATTCAATACTAATGTCTATTTATTAATGGATGAGACCTGTTTTTCTTGGATATTTTGCTTAATTTTTGGGGTACATACCTCATTTATGTCTTAACAGAATGCCAAAAATCGCGGACAACAACTGAATATCCGATATATTTCCAGTTCAGTACCAATTAGATGGATTGGCAAAAAGACTCCTTAAGTCCAATTGAATGAGAGAGAAAATCCTCCATTTTGTGAAATTTCTTGAATTTTTACATTGTCACCATGCTTACGAAATGAAGTTATTTTTCTTGTGGAGTCTCAACAACTAAATCAGGGTGGCGTAGGCATGGTAACAATGTTCAAATCCAAGAAACTTGACAAAATGGAGGATTTTCTCTCTCATTCAACTGGACTTAAGGAGTCTTTTTGCCAATCCATCTAATTGGTACAGAACTGGAAATATATCGGATATTCAGTTGTTGTCCGCGATTTTTGGCATTCTGTTAAGACATAAATGAGGTATGTACCCCAAAAAGTAAGCAAAATATCCCAGAAAAACAGGTCTCATCAATTAATAAATAGACATTAGGTCATGTTGCTTTTCATTCAAATAAACATATTCTTTTAGTGACCTATAAACCTTTACTTTACTACATAACAATAATCATACCTGAACAATCCACAACGCGTCCTTTATACGCGGGATAATAATAAATGGCCTTCGACTTTTTTGTTCTTCCACTTCCATTCTTCCAATCCATTCTAATGAATCTAATTCAATGATCCATTCAAGGATCCACTATGTGTTTGACCTCAAACAAAGAAACAGTGTCACTTTCGGCCCAGTTGTCAATGATCCCCTTTTATGGACTGATTGTCATCCATTATTGCGTTTTGCAATCATTATGAGAATAGAATAGATGGTGAAAACCTGTGAAAACGTGTTGCTTAACAATGGCAATATGGCTGCCACCGCGCAGGGGTGCTTGGGAGTTTAATTGAAATAAATTATTTAATTATTAATAAGTTTTATGTCTGCATTTTAGTTCAATTAGAATTAAAAAATAATCGTGTTAAGTGATATTTAATTAGCAAAAATTACTTATACTAAGGGTTAATATGAAGCTAAGGCAAAATCAATTAAGTAAATTGAAAATAACGATTCAGTGAAGAAATGACGATCATTTTAATATACGCTGTATTATAAAAATAGACAAAAAGGTGCATGAATAAGGCCTCTAACTATTTAATTCAACATTTAGATGAGATTATTTTGTCTAGGTTGTTTTTCTGTTCATGAAAACCATTTATCTAGAGCTCGTCAGTTCGTCAGTGAGGTTTTCATTTTGGTAGTGTTCCAAAATGGAAGACAAGTAACACAAAGATGCGCTTTTTAGTGGAAAATTACCCGTAAATATCGATATACACCAACCGAATTCGTCTTTTGCAAGCATGGAGTTTGAAAAAGAAAATTGCAAGTAAAAAGGCCAGTGAAAATACGCGAGTAGGCCTACATGTTAAACATTTGAAGGTAAGATCATTTTAAATGTAAGCAAATCAAATTGACTTTATTGGTCCTTATCAATATCAATAAACATGTATATTATTGGTTTGACAGTTCAATAAAGTTGACAGGACAAACAAGAGACATGGAGAATTATGCAATTGCATAGGTCAATTGTTTAGTTTAATGTTAATGTTGTTAGTTAATCTTTTAATCCAGGTCCGATCTGGTATGTTATGCATGAGGTTTACTGTTCATCGCAACAATAGGCTACAAAATCGCTAGCTGGAAATCAACCTACGTCGTATAGGCCTACTGTAGCCTTAAGTTCTATATGGGTTCTATTTGGGAATAATTTAATCTCAAATTACTTTTTGTTTTGTAGATGGTAATATGTTGCTAAATGATGGACATTTCGATTTTTCAAGAAGTGGATTTTGAGAATCTGGAAGATTTAAGAATTGAAAATGGCCACAATCCACCAATAATGCAGACAATGGTTATGACAACGTAAGTTAGTAATACAGTGCCTTATGACTAAAAATGCAATCTTAATTGCCAATCTACTCATCCGATATGAACTTGACCAATCACAAAAATGTTTAATCTGTTTTGCAGCCACAGCTCATTGATGGAAATAGATGATCCTCTCCACACAAATGCTGAGGTGAACCATCGTGGGGCTGTTACTACTATTATGGCGTTCTCCCTCAAAGCTGGATCCACATCAACTGTTTTGACTGGATTGTTGGATCAGTTGAATTTACTGTTACTGAGAAGCGGTTCTACGCAGTTCTAATTACCCTATTTTCAAAAGATTTTCTCTATGTCCGGAGGTGAACAAATATTACTGCCCCGTATATAAGACATTATTCAAAAAACTGCAGGTATGATACAAATGTTCATTATGTGTTATACAGTATGATAAGGCAACATTAGAGGAAAAAGGACATTTTTTTGTGTACATGCCCGTTAATGAACAACTGAAAAGACTCCTCGGCTAAGAAGAGCTAGCTAGCAAAATTAATGAATGGGCCTACAAGGAAAGCAGAACACTTCGAGCTGGTGACAGCAATATATTCAACATTTTTCATAAATAACATTGTAATTCGGGGCTTGGGCAGTCCCCTAAGCCTCTAGTTATCTTGATAATAAATGAAAAATATCCAAAATTTTTTGTTCAGATCATGATTTTTGTGAAACAGTTTTTGGATTTATTCAAGGGGCAACAAAGACATGTGCTTCATTCATACAGGATCCAATCTAGTCAATACAGGACAAACAACATGACTTTTTTGACACGGCATCCTGGAAAAAACTACTAAATGAGGATCAAATAATTAAAAAGACAGGAGATTCCTTCAATTTCTCAAACATTACATGCACAATCTTACTTTTAATAAAATCATGTGATGCTAAATGATGTAATTACAAATTTTATTGCAGATTACAAAAGTGACCAATTATGAGAAACAAGGTACATGTATAATTTTTTAGCCTAGTACATGCATCCAGATTGCACGTGTATTTCAGAAGCCACATATGAATTTACACGTGTTTTTAAAATACACGTCATAAGTTACACGTGTATTTCAAAATACACGTCAAAAGTACACGTGTAATTTCATATTACACGTGTATTTAGCTAAATACACGTGTACCATTTTCATAAGGGCAGGCCTTCGTTATGCGACCGGTTGACGATTTTGTTATACAAATATGCTGTTTCATGTATTGTTCATTTTGATGAAAAAGGTATGGCTGATTTATTAATGGATAGACAAATAAATGAATTTAGACTCGGATATTGCGAAATAAGTCGACGCTTTCGTAACAAATATATACTCCACACTAATCTGATACAGTATTAGTGGGTCATGTTTTTATACGAAACTGATCCATAGGACCATTACACACACACACATACACACACAGTCCCTCGAATATTGGGTTTTCAATGTGTTATAGCCCATTGCATGCCATTCCACATGATAGATAGAACGACCATTTGAGACCTGGGACTCAAGCACCAGCAGAGAATTCGGGGCACGACAGTCCTTATTGGGTCTTGTATAAAACTTAAATAGCATACCGGTATATCGGGTACCCGGTATATGATTTCGAGACCAACAGAACGGTTCGTTTCCTTTGTAATAGTCATCTCCATACACCCCCGATACACAACCAGCCTCGCACCCTCCGATACACCACCGGCCTCGCAAACAGCCGACGCTTTTCAAAAATACCGAACGCGAACGCCTAGCTACTCGATCAGGGACGTGCCACCTACGACCGTAAAGCGACATGCCGCACCAATAATTGAATAACCCAAGACGCCATAATAAATGTTATTCTGCATTTAAGGGGGGGGGGGAGTATCAAATTAGTCCGAATTGCAAACAGCAGCATTTTGTTCTGAGGCACAAATACGGTGATATTTAAAGCAGTTGGGATTTTCTGTGTACGGGCCACATGTAACAAAAGAACAAGTTTGAGTTTGGTCATATATGAGCTGTCCAATTTAAGTTGTTGTAAGCATAGCCCTTTGACAGTGAAATGCCACAATAATAACCACTGAGATAGTCTTAGCTAAAGGATTGCTTAATAGATGTCGAATAAACACTATAATCCGTGTATACTGTAGATAAATGAAGAAATCCTACACTTCAAATTTAAGATTATACGATCAAATTTATTACTATGAAACCACAGCCATCATCAGGTGGAATGACCAGAAAAACAAGTGTTTACGGTAGGCGGCCGCACTGAACCAGGCAGGTTTTTTTCATGAAAGTTGCCCAGTAAACGGATTTAAACAAATCTAAATCTTCGATCCAATTGAACCATTTGTTTTCGATTTTGATGAAGTTTTGACTCAATAGTATCAATCGTATACCCGGTACCTAAGATGCCATTTTCATTACCAGGCGGATCTAGGAAATTTGGAAGAAAAGAAAATGTATTTTTAAAAAAATTAGCTCTTATGGCCTCTAGAAAATTGGTCAAAGTGGTCAAAATTAGCTCTTATGGCCTCTAGAAAATTGGTCAAAGTGGTCAAAATTAGCTCTTATGGCCTCTAGAATTCATCTAAGATGTGAATATTTAATCACGAATCCCCGATGTCGGCTGTGTATCCTGATATTACTGTACGGTACATAATTTTATATATATTCATATGGTAGACTTTACTTACCTATTGGGACCTATATGGGTTCATACTAAAAATTATATATTCCATAGATTTAACAGACTTATTGGGTGCCTCAAACTGCGGAAACATTATGTACAGGTCTATTGGGTCATCACCTTATGAGTCCCAAGTTTGAACTGCTTATTCAAATTAGTAAATTAAACATTATTTCGAGTCAAAGTTTAATTGTATTGACGACCCAGAAGTGGTTCTAATCTCTTAAGAATTACAGAGATGGAGCTGTCGTCATAATGACGATCACCTAATCGGATTTTACAATCTTAAAATTTCGTCTTGTACGTTTTCTGTAGCGCAGGTGATCAAGTCTTAGGATCAACTTCATTGTAACAAATGATTTCAAATATCAGAAGCCCAATGCGTTTAATGATTCAATTAAATGGTATCGTGCTGTTGGATGAAAGTGGGGGTAAATCATTGTATTGTGATCTTATTCGTTTTGAATTGGTCATTGGTGGTCAATGGTCAATTTATGAATCTTCAATGGCGAATCTTTTCTAGTTTCACACCAAACGCGGTATATCGTTCTCATGTTCGTGAAATTGTAATTCGTCAGTAGTGGTCAGTGTTGGTCAGCTTATGAATTTGCAATGATGAATACTTGGTAGTTTGTAAACAAACATGGCTTGAGAATTTTCCGACATTCGAAGTCTGAATCGTTCAGACTCGGGGATCATATCTCAATTGGTCAGTTTCTGACCATCTCGGTGTCAGCATTGTGGTCGATAGCTTATATGAAACATTTGTAGATAACCAACGAAGGGGCCCAAAAGCACAAGCCAATTTCCAGTGATGTGATCCAAAAGATGCCCTACTGAAAAAAGTAGTCTCTCAATTGTACGAAACCAAATCGCACAGGAAAATTAATTTAGAAATTGTCGACTAGTAGCCACAGGCACTGGTTTTTTCTACGTAGTCTCTCATTTCATATCATAAGATTTCCCCCGTTTCAAACTGTTGAGTTTATGAGATAATATTAAACAGACATATTGGGGCCCTCAGTAATAACTAATATATTTCTTTTGATATTTGTACCTATCTGTTGGGTCCATCAAACAGTTGGTTTTCTGTAGTAACTAATATATATCACATGATACATGATTGTACTATCTATTGGGTCAAATATGGTCTTATATCAAACTTATACATTCCGATACCCATATGGGAGACTTTAATAGACCATTCTAAGTGGTTTCCTGTGAAATAATTTTATTTTCTGTTTTCACGGTACTGCATTGGCATAATCCAAGAGAATGGAAGGGATGTATGGATTCATGTAATATGGCATATTCAAGTGCCGCTGCATATCCACATGGAAACGTTTGGCAATGTGAGGAAGTTCCTGCACTGTTCCTTCCTTTGAATTCACCAAATTACTAAATCAACTCAGCATAGTCATCAATATACATGTAGTTTATCCTTCAAAATCGAAGAGTGCTTGCGCATACACGTAGGCCTTAATCCTAATTCCACTATGTCTTGTATTATCGAAACCTATATCAACCCCATCTGACAAAGTTTAAATCAAACTTTGTCAGAAGGGGTTGAGAATTGAATAGGTTTCAATTGTTATCATTGGCTAATCGGGATCAGTTCAATTTTGATCTCATGTTTGTCTAAACATCAATAATTAGGAATTATCCAAGTTTAGCGCAGTCTAATGTGTATACGGTTCCTAGAAAAATCAAATCGATATTTGGGTAAAGCCTGTGAATTTAACACAAACACCTGGATTATACATCATTATAAGTTTATTTGGAATCTTTCTCTTTTTTATAATTTTCTTTGTCAGCATTTTAGTGGCTTCGTCCAAAAGTTCACGATTAGGCATTCTGTTGGAACGAATGCAAGATCGTATGAAATATTTTATCTTCATCCGATGACCAGCGCCTTCGTGTTTTCATTCTGCCTATTAAAAGAAAGAAAATTCATTTATTTCTATATTTGGTTTAGGTTAAAAAATGATACTTTGTTTCTCTGCAGCTGCCGGGAAATAGTGTAAATTCCAATAAAATTTGTAATCAGTTCATTTCTATAGCTGCAGGGTCTATAATTGTATGCCTGATAGTGATTAGAAAAATAATGTACTGGGTAGATAGGCTGCAGGGTAAATTAACTTTAAGCTAGGTAGAGCGGAGAAACAAGGTATCATTTTTTCCCTTAATTGACCAATTTGAATACATGACCCGTCAAATTATATAAAACATACGTGCACAGTCAAAGTGGGAGGCACTACTTGTTCAGGTACTTGAGCTATTTAAATTAACCTTTTTGAAAGTAAGCTACCTGGGTAGGGATATCAAAATTGTGACATTGAAACTCGGGAAGTGCACTATTATATTGTATGTATATTAAACATCGCCTCAGCCTGGCAGCATATCGAAAAAGGTATGACCTTTAAACTTTATATATTCTTTATGATATACTAGTAAAACTAAACTGCTTTCAAATGTTATTACGGTTAATTTCAACCATTGATATTTAGCACTGCTTGGTGGCCATGATGAATAATGCATCCCTGTAAAACTTGATGTACATGTTCATAGGGACATAATCTGCAACTTTGCACTACATCATAATATTGAATTTCGACCCGAGAATAATCTGAAGAATATGTATTGGTTATGTTTTAAATTACAATTGCTCATGTGACCTTAAAACTCAGGACGGCCATGTTGCATCCGATTGACCCAAAATCTCTCTCATGCTGACGCACCCTTCAGGAATGCAATCTGATAGATCAAGCAGAGTGTCCTCAATATTTCCCTTGAAAACTTCAAAAATAAGTAAAAAATGCTGATTTCAGCAAACAAAAAATGGCCGCCAGTCAACCATGTTGATTCTGACTAAGCTAGTATTTTGTAAAAAAGTGTATCTAGGGTAGATACATGTATATAAATAAATTATATCAATTGCATTAATATATTTTTATAAATGATATAGGGCCTATTACATTTTATAGATTATAGATTATAGATTGTACCTATCTATTGGGTCAATCAAACAGATGGTTTCCTCTGTAATAACTAATACATTCCACATGATAGTTTGTACCGACCTGTTGGGCCCTAATAATACAAAATAATCCATATGATAGATTTGACCAGACCAATCTAACTTTGGGTTTACTGTGTTATAAATACATTCTATCATAGATTTCCCTCAAACGGGGCATGTGAAAAATAATATATATTCAGTATGAATATAGACTTTAACAAACATATTGGGTCCCTCAAGGTGATTAGTAAGTACTTGGTGAAATACCTGACAATCTGCAAATGTCAAGAATTACCATTACGATAGAGCATTTCATGCACTGGCACAACTTGCAATTTCTTGTGGTAATAACGTCACATTTTTTGGTACAAAAAGGTCACAGGACGGCCATCTTGTATCCGATTTGCCCAAAATCTCTCTCATGCTGACGCACCCTTCAGGAATACAATCTGATAGATCAAGTAGAGTGTCCTCAAAATTCCCCATGAAAACTTCAAAAATAAGTAAACTAGCAGTCCAGTGACACCATGCCAGGTAGTTTCAAATGCTCAACAATCTAACAATTTCAATATTCAGCGCCCCTGGTAACCAGATACAAAAACCAATGACCCTGAAACTCACCACAATCAATTAGAATAAGTCAACAGCTACGATTTTGTAATTGATTGTGATAACAAAATATGCCTCGTTACCGATTTAATATGGAAATACTAAGTTATTCTACTATTCAATGCCCCCTGGTGACCATATGCAAAACCCAATGACCTCGAAACTCACCACAATCAAAGAACATGTCATGAACTACAACTTTGCAATTGATCATGGTAACAAAATATGCCTAGATACCAATCTATAAGGAAATACTAAGTTATTCTACTATTCAACGCCCCTGGTGACCATATATAATAACTCATGTCCTTAAAACTCACCACATACATAGACGATGTCATGAGCTATAACTTTGCAATTAATTGTGGTAACAAAATATGCATAGGTACAGACATAATATAGAAATACTAAGTTATTGTATTATTTAACGCCCCCTGGTGACCATATACAAAAACCGATGACCTTGAAGCTAACCAAAATCATAGAACACCTTATGAGCTACAACTTTCAATAGATTGTGGTAATACAATATGTTTAGGTATCAATATAATGTCGAAAATGGAAAATTTTGATAATTAAGGGATAGGAGCACCCTTAATACGACCAGTCAAACTGCGCAGTATTAATAAACCATCGTTTTTATATCCACTTTACACTGTATTGAAGGATTGCCAAAAAGTTTTCATTTTCGCATGTTGAAATGAGAAAAAATAAGCCATTTTTGAAATTCTAACAATATGCGTCCTGAGTTTCCATACCTACGAACCATTGATTTTTGATGATTTGATTATAATTTCAAATGGTAGGCGCGGAAACATATTGTTAAAATTGATTTACGGTCAACCCCCAATATAACAGTTTCACTGGTAGTATGAAGATCAAATTCAGGTATGTGTTCAAAAGTTTTAGAGAAATATCCCAAAAAAATTGACTTTCGTTCCCTAGTGGGCTAAAAAGGTATGAAATAACTAAACTGATTTACCATCAGTTGCGGAAAGTTGACTCATATCTACCATAAGACTCTCTCTATGTGATTCAACTGCGGATTGATTGGAATCTTTCACACCAATTGTATCGAACTTGGTGGTCCATTTTCCTGTGAAAATTAAAAATATGAACATGCATAAGCAATTGAGTAGTGGTTGAAATTGAGACCAAAATTGATATTTTTTGGGTACGAAAAAAGGTCACAGGACGGCCATCTTGCGTCCGATTGACCAAAAATTTCTCTCATGCCGATGCACCCTTCGGGTATACAATCTGATAGATCAAGGTAATTGATCAGAGTCTTCAAAATTCCCTTGAAAACTTCAACTAGGGGTCCAGGGACACCATGCCCACTTGGGAAGTGGTTCCAAATGCTCAACAATCTAACAATTTCAATATTCAACGCCCCCTGGCAACCATATACAAAAACCAATGACCTTGAAACTCACCACAATCATAGAACATGTCAGCAGCTACGATTTTGTAATTGATTGTGATAACAAAATATGCCTCGTTACCAATTTGATATGGAAATACTAAGTTATTCTACTATTCAACGCCCCCTGGAGACCATATTCAAAACCCAATGACATCAAAACTTACCACAATCATAGAACATGTCATGAACTACAACTTTGCAATTGATCATGGTAACAAAATATGCCTAGGTACCAATATAATAAGGAAATACTTAGTTATTCTACTATTCAACGCGCCCTGGTGACCATATAGAAAAACTAATGTCCTTAAAACTCACAACAATCATAGATGATGTCATGAGCTACAACTTTCCAATTGATTGTGGTTACAAAATATACATAGGTACAAATATAATAAAGAAATGCTAAGATATTGTATTATTCAACGCCCCCTGGTGGCCATATACAAAATCTAATTACCTTGCAACACACCATAATCATAGAACATGTTATGAGCTACAACTTTCTAATTGAATGTGGTACCAAAATACGCTTAGGTATCAATATAATGTGGAAAAACTTTTTCCCATTTACGAATGAGTACTGGTGAGACCAAGATGGCCGCCAATTGCGTCATAATTGGCTGATGAAAAATACCTGTCTCAGGTATAAAACATCCCTTTCCAAAGAATACCCATCACAAATTGCAATGAGAAATGGCAAACCAGTAGGAAGCTACAGGACTCAGAATTCGGGCAAAAATTAACATTTTTGGGCACTAAAAAGGTCATAGGACGGCCATCTCGAGTCCGACCGACCCAATTTTTGTTATGTTGATGGGCCCTGGGGGGATTCACGTATATCCGAAAGATCAAGGTAATTGATCGAAGCGTCTTCAAAATTTCTCTCAAAAAGATCAAAAATGTGTAAAAAGTGCTGATTTTGGCGAACAACAATGGCTGCCAGTCGGCCATCTTGATTCTGACAGGGCCAGTTTTTGGGCTGAAGATGTGTCTAGGGTAGATACATGTGTATCCCAAATATCAAGACGTTACCTTGAAGCGTCTTCAAAACTTCCCAAAATAACTGGATTCCGTCTACAGACGGACGGACAGACGACGGACGAAAAGTGAACGCAATAGCCCGCTGGGACTAAAGTCCCAAGTGGGCTAAAAATGAGTAAGAAAGTGCTGATTTCAGCAAACAGAAATGGCCACCAGTCAACCATGTTAATTCTGACCAAGCTCAGTTTTTGGGCAGAAGATGTATCTAGGGTAGATACATGTATATAAATACATTAAATCAATTACATTAATATATTTCTATAAATGATAATGGGCCTATTACATTTTATAGATTGTACCTATCTATTGGGTCCATCAAACAGCTGGTTGCCTGTGTAATAACTAATACATTCCACATGATAGATTGTACCGACCTATTGGGTCCTTTGTCTTATAGTACATAATAATCCACATGATAGATTTTACCAGACCAATCTAACTGTGGGTTTTCTGTGTTAAAACAATACATTCTATAATAGATTTCCCTCAATTCGGGGATTCCTATGTGATGAATAATATACATTAATATACATTAATGTTTTGAACACATACATCTAATTGGTTTTAATACGACCAGTGAAACCGTGCAGTTTTAATAAACCATTGTTTTTATATCCATTTTACGCTGTATTGAAGGATTGCCAAAAAGTTTTCATTTTCGCATGTTGAAATGAGAAAAAATAAGCCATTTTTGAAATTCTAACAATATGCGTCCTGAGTTTCCATGCCTACGAACCATTGATTTTTGATGATTTGATTATAATTTCAAATGGTAAGCACGGAAACATATTGTTAAAATTGATTTACAGTCAACCCCCAATATAACAGTTTCACTGGTAGTATGAAGCTAAATTCAGGTAGGCCTACAATGTGTTCAAAAGTTTTAGAGAAATATCCCAAATAATCGACTTTCGGTCTAAAGTCCCTAGTGGGCTAAAAAGGTATGAAATAACTAAACTGATTTACCATCAGTTGCGGAAAGTTGACTCGTATCTGTCATAAGACTCTCTCTATATGATTCAACTGCGGATTGATTGGAATCTTTCACACCAATTGTATCGAACTCTGTGGTCCATCTTCCTGTGAAAATTAAAAATATGAACATGCATAAGCAATTGAGTAGTGGTTGAAATTGAGACAAAAATTGACATTTTTTGGGTACGAAAAAAGGTCACAGGACGGCCATCTTGCGTCCGATTGACCCAAAATTTCTCTCATGCCGATGCACCCTTCGGGTATAGAATCTGATAGATCAAGGTAATTAATCAGAATCTTCAAAATTCCCTTGAAAACTTCAAAAATGAGTAAGAAAGTGCTGACTTCAGCGAACAAAAATGGCCACTAGTCAACCATGTTGATTCTGACCAAGCTCAGTTTTTGGGCAGAAGATGTATCTAGGGTAGATACATGTATATAAATACATTAAATCAATTACATTAATATATTTCTATAAATGATAATGGGCCTATTACATTCTATAGATTGTACCTATCTATTGGGTCCATCAAACAGCTGGTTTCCTGTGTAATAACTAATACATTCCACATGATAGATTGTACCGACCTATTGCGTCCTTTGTCTTATAGTACATAATAATCCATATGATAGATTTTACCAGACCAATCTAACTGTGGGTTTCCTGTGTTATAATAATACATTCTGTCATAGATTTCCCTCAAACTGGGGGATTCCTATGTGATAAATATTTTATATTCAGCATGATAGACTTTAACAAACATAATGGGTCCTTCTAGTTAGTACTTGGTGAAATACTGAACAATCTGGAAATGTCAAGAATCACCATTACCATAGGGCATTTCATGCACTGGCACAACATGCAATTGTTTGTGGTAACAACGTCATATGTCTAGGTACTAATATACTGTAGTACCATATTCTTCGGCTAATTAACGCCACCGGTGAACATAAACAATGCCTAGAAACTCACCACAATCTTAGGGCAATTCATGTTAGAGCAAGTCATGAGGCCAAGTTATTTACTGCGAATGAGAGAAATTGAGATAAATGATCGAAGCGTTTTCAATATTTCCCATGAAAACTTGAACTAGGGGTCCAGGGACACCATGCCCACTTGAGAAATGTTTCCGTATGCTCAACAATCTAACAATTTCAATATTCAACGCCCCCTGGTGACCATATACAAAAACCAATGGCCTTGAAACTCACCACAATCATGGTAAATGTCAGGAGGAATGATTTCATGGATTGTGATGACAAAATATGCCTTGTTACCAATTTAATATGGAAATACTAGATCATAGAACATGTCATGAACTAAAACTTTCTAATTGATCATGGTAACAAAATAAGCCTAGGTACCAATATAAGGAAATACTAAGTTATTCTACTATTCAATGCTTCTTGGTGACCATATAGAATAACTAATGTCCTTAAAACTTGCCACAATCATAGATGATGTCATGAGCTACAACTTTGCAATTGATTGTGGTTACAAAATATGCATTGATACGAATATAATATGGAAAGATATTGTATTATTCAATGCACACTGGGCCATATACAAAACCAATGACCTTGAAACTCACCACAATCATAGATCATGTTATGAGCTACAACTTTCTTATTGATTGTGGTAACAAAATACACCTAGGTATCAATATAATGTGGAAAATTTTTTTCCCACCTAGGAATGAGTACTGATGACACCAAGATGGCCGCCAATTGCGTCATAATTGGCTGATCAAAAATACCTGTCTCAGGTATAAAACATCCCTTTCTTAAGAATACCCATCACAAATTGCAATGAGAAATGGCAAACAAGTAGGAAGCTACAGGACTCGGAATTCAGGCGAAAATTGACATTTTTTGGCATTAAAAAAGGTCATAGGATGGCCATCTTGAGTTCGATCGACCCAATTTTTGTTATGCTGATGGGCCCTGGGGGGATGCACATACATCCGAAAGATCAAAAAGTTCCCTCAAAAAGTTAAAAAATGTGTAAAAAGTGTTGATTTTGGCGAACATCAATGGCTGCCAGTCGGCCATCTTGATTCTGACAGGGCCAGTTTTGGGGCTGAAGATGTGTCTAGGGTAGATACATGTGTAACCCAAATATCAAGACATTACATTGAAGCGTCTTCAAAACTTCCCAAAATAACTGGATTCCGTCTACGGACGGACGTACGCTATGACGGACAATGGACGAAAAGTGAACGCAATAGCCCACTGGGACTAAAGTCCCAAGTGGGCTAAAAAGGTTCAAACAATGTCTAAAAGTGCTGATTTCAAAATGTATCAGAATAACTGGATTCTGTCAAGCTCGGGACAATGACACAAAGCGGATGCGATAACCCGCTTAAGTCCATTTCATGTGGCTAAAAAGGTATGAAATAACTAAACTGATTTACCATCGGTTGTGGAAAGTCGACTCATATCTGTCATAAGACTCTCTCTATGTGATTCAACTGCAGATTGATTGGCATCTTTCACACCAATTTGTATCGAACTCGGTGGTCCATCTTCCTGTAAAAATCAAAAATATGAACATGCATAAGCAATTGAGTAGTGGTTGAAATTGAGACCAAAATTGACATTTTTTGGGTACGATAAAAGGTCACAGGACGGCCATCTTGCATCCGATTGACCCAAAATTTCTCTCATGCCGATGCACCCTTCGGGTATACAATCTGATAGATCAAGGTAATTGATCAGAATCTTCAAAATTCCCTTGAAAACTTCAAAAATGAGTAAGAAAGTGCTGATTTCAGCGAACAAAAAAGGCCACCAGTCAACCATGTTGATTCTGACCAAGCTCAGTTTTTGGGCAGAAGATGTATCTAGGGTAGATGCATGTATATAAATACGTTAAATCAATTAAATTAATATATTTCTATGAATGATATAGGGCCCATTACATTTTATAGATTGAACCAATCTATTGGGTCCATGAAACAGCTGGTTTCCTGTGTAATAACTAATACATTCCACATGATAGATTGTACCGACCTATTGGGTCATTTGTCTTATAGTACATAATAATCCATATGATAGATTTTACCATCAGACCAATCTAACTCTGGGTTTCCTGTGTTATAACAATACATTCTATCATAGATTTCCCTCAATTCGGGGATTCCTATGTGATGAATAATATACATTAATAGGCCTATACATTAATGTTTTGAACACATACGCCTAATTGGTTTTAATACGACCAGTGAAACTGTGCAGTTTTAATAAACCATTGTTTTTATATCCATTTTACGCTGTATTGAAAGATTGCCAAAAAGTTTTCATTTTCGCATGTTGAAATGAGAAACTAGGGGTCCAGGGACACCATGCCCATTTGGGAAATGGTTTCAAATGCTCAACAATCTAACAATTTCAATATTCAACGCCCCCTGGTGACCATTTACAAAAACCAACGACCTTGAAACTCACCAAAATCATAGAACATGTCAGCAGCTACGATTTTGTAATTGATTGTGATAACAAAATATGCCTCGTTACCAATTTAGTATGGAAATACTAAGTCATTCTACTATTCAACGCCCCCTGGTGACCATATTCAAAACCCAATGACCTCGAAACTCACCACAATCATAGAACATGTCATGAACTACAACTTTGCAATTGATCATGGTAACAAAATATGCCTAGGAGCGAACTCTTTTATCAGATCGGAGAATCCGTTTGCCTCCAATCGTACTCTTTTATTGGTCACGTGACTTTTTGGAGTCTCCGAAACCTCCTTTCTGTCGAGGTGGTGTGATTCGGATTTTGTGTGGAGCCAACCGGAGATTTCGGACGGAGACTTCGGAGGTCATAAAAGAGTACGCCCTTGGTACCAATATAATAAGGAAATACTAAGTTATTCTACTATTCAACGCCACCTGGTGACCATATAGAAAAACTAATGTCCTTAAAACTCACAACAATCATAGATGATGTCATGAGCTACAACTTTCCAATTGATTGTGGTTACAAAATATGCATAGGTACGAATATAATAAAGAAATGCTAAGATATTGTATTATTCAACGCCCCCTGGTGGCCATATACGAAATCCAATTACCTTGAAACTCACCACAATCATAGAACACGTTATGAGCTACAACTTTCTAATTGATTGTGGTAGCAAAATACGCTTAGGTATCAATATAATGTGGAAAAACTTTTTCCCACTTACGAATGAGTACTGGTGACACCAAGATGGCCGCCAATTGTGTCATAATTGGCTGATGAAAAATACCTGTCTGAGGTATAAAACATCCCTTTCCAAAGAATACCCATCACAAATTGCATTGAGAAATGGTAAACCAGTAGGAAGCTACAGGACTCAGAATTCGGGCAAAAATTAACATTTTTGGGCACTAAAAAGGTCATAGGACGGCCATCTTGAGTCCGACCGACCCAATTTTTGTTTCGTTGATGGGCCCTGGGGGGATTCACATATATCCGAAAGATCAAGGTAATTGATCGAAGCGTCTTTAAAATTTCCCTCAAAAAGTTCAAAAATGTGTAAAAAGTGCTGATTTTGGCGAACAACAATGGCTGCCAGTCAGCCATCTTGATTCTGACAGGGTCAGTTTTTGGGCTGAAGATGTGTCTAGGGTAGATACACGTGTAACCCAAATATCAAGACGTTACCTTGAAGCGTCTTCAAAACTTCCCAAAATAACTGGATTCCGTCTACGGACGGACGGACGAAAAGTGAACGCAATAGCCCGCTGGGACTCCCAAGTAGGCTAAAAATAAGCCATTTTTGAAATTCTAACAATATGCGTCCTGAGTTTCCATGCCTACGAACCATTGATTTTTGATGATTTGATTATAATTTCAAATGGTAGGCACGGAAACATATTGTTAAAATTGATTTACAGTCAACCCACAATATACCAGTTTCACTGGTAGTATGATGATCAAATTCAGGTAGGCCTACAGTATGTGTTCAAAAGTTTTAGAGAAATATCCCAAATAATCGACTTTCGGTCTAAAGTCCCTAGTGGGCTAAAAAGGTATGAAATAACTAAACTGATTTACCATCGGTCTCGGAAAGTTGACTCGTATCTACCATAAGACTCTCTCTATGTGATTCAACTGCGGATTGATTGGAATCTTCCACACCAATTGTATCGAACTCGGTGGTCCATTTTCCTGCGAAAATTAAAAATATGAACATGCATAAGCAATTGAGTAGTGGTTGAAATTGAGACAAAAATTGATATTTTTTGGGTACGAAAAAAGGTCACAGGATGGCCATCTTGCATCCGATTGACCCAAAATTTCTCTCATGCTGATGGAACCTTCGAGTACACGATCTGATAGATCAAGGTAATTCGATCAGTGTCTTCAAAATTCCCTTGAAAACTTCAAAAATGAGTAGGAAAGTGCTGATTTCAGCGAACAAAAATGTGGTTAACCTGTGGATTGATTGGAATCTTCTGCACGACTCGTACCGAACGCGGTGGTCCATCTTCCTATGAAAATAAAAAATATGAACATGCATAAGCAATTGAGTAGTAGGCCTAGTTGAAATTGAGGCCAAAATTGACATTTTTTTGGTACAAAATAGGAAACAGAACGGCCATCTTGCATCTGAAAACATTCGGTTGGTTTTCACGAGCTCGGTGATCTAGTGGGATGACGCTGCGCTAGTAATTTACTTGCCCGGGTTTGAGTCTTGCTCTAGCCGCTCTATTTTCTCTACACTTTCCTTGAATTTTCTAAGTTGCGCACCTCCGTGCGCATGTGCGGCGTAAATCAGCCAATCAGCGACAATGTACGTTAAATAGCGGAACTAAATGTCGCAGCCGAAACACTCCAATCCCTCTTAGGGGACCGGCGGCTGCTGTTCAGGGTCGTTCTGCTTTTGCCCGGAACTTGTTGCCAAGATGTCCCCTTCTACTTCCACTCTCTGTAACAGTTAAACGGTCAATGTCGGTCGACGTCGGTCCTCGCGTTGAGAACGGACAACAGTGCTTAATTCAGTGAACTCCCTACACAAACGTTATCGGTCGTTGTCGGCCCTCGTGTTGAGGACACTAGACTCGTCTTTCCCACGCGAACAATGTCGAGAGACGTCGGTTCCCGCGTTGAGAACCGAACGGCGGCATTCTCTTAAGCGAACGTGAACGGTAGACACGTCTCTATTGCACAAACGATGTCAAGCGATGTCGGTTCTCTCGTTGAGGATCGAACAGCGGCGCCTCCTTAGCGAGCTTCTCGCACGATCGATCTCGGTCCTCCCGTTGAGGAACGAACAGCGGCGTCTCCCTAGCAAGCCTTTTGCACGATCATAGTCGATCCTCTCGTAGAGGATCGAACAGCGGCGACTCCTTAGCAAGCTTCTCCTACGATCAATTTGGAGACATCGGTCAACATCGGTCCTCTCGTTGAGGGTCGAACAGCAGCGCGCCATTAGCGAGCATCTCGCACGATCCATGTCGGTCCTCCCGTTGAGGATCGAACGGCGGCGTCTCCTTAACGAGCTTCTCGCACGATCGATGTCGGTCCTCCCGTTGAGGATCGAACAGCGGCGTCTCTTTAGCGAGCCTTTCGCACGATCGATGTCGGTCCTCCCGTTGAGGATCGAACAGCGGCGACTCCTTAGCGAGCTTCTCGCACGATCAATTTGGAGCAACGTCGGTCCTCCTGTTGAGGAACGAACAGCAGCGCGCCCTAAGCGAGCTTCTCGCACGACCAATGTCGAGCGATGTCGGTCCTCTCGTTGAGGAACGAACAGCGGCGTCTCCTTAACAAGCTTCTCGTACGATCGATCTCGGTCCTCCCGTTGAGGATCGAACGGCGGCGTCTCCTTAACGAGCTTCTCGCACGATCGATGTCGGTCCTCCCGTTGAGGATCGAACAGCGGCGTCTCCCTAGCAAGCCTTTTGCACGATCAAAGTCGAGTGAAGTCAGTCCTCTCATTGAGGATCGAACAGCGGCGACTCCTCAGCGAGCTTCTCGCACGATCAATTTGGAGCAACATCGGTCCTCTCATTGAGGGTCGAACAGCGGCGTCTCCTTAACAAGCTTCTCGTACGATCGATCTCGGTCCTCCCGTTGAGGAACGAACAGCGGCGTCTCCCTAGCAAGCCTTTTGCACGATCAAAGTCGAGCGAAGTCAGTCCTCTCATTGAGGATCGAACAGCGGCGACTCCTTAGCGAGCTTCTCGCACGATCAATTTGGAGCAACATCGGTCCTCTCATTGAGGGTCGAACAGCAGCGCGCCATTGGCGAGCATCTCGCACGATCGCTGTCGGTCCTCCCGTTGAGGATCGAACAGCTGCGTCTCCTTAACGAGCTTCTCGCACGATCGATGTCGGTCCTCCCGTTGAGGATCGAACAGCGGTGTCTCTTTAGCGAGCCTTTCGCACGATCGATGTCGGTCCTCCCGTTGAGGATCGAACAGCGGCGTCTCCTTAGCGAGCTTCTCGCACGATCAATTTGGAGCAACGTCGATCCTCCCGTTGAGGAACGAACAGCAGCGCGCCCTTAGCGAGCTTCGCGCACGACCGATGTCGAGCGATGTCGGTCCTCTCGTTGAGGGTCGAACAGCAGCGCCCCCTTAGCGAGCTTCTCGCACGATTGATGTCGAGCGATGTCGGTCCTCTCGTTGAGGAACGAACAGTAGCGCGCCCTTAGCGAGCTTCTCGCACGACCGATGTCGGTCCTCTCGTTGAGGGTCGAACAGCAGCGCGCCCTTAGCGAGCTTCTCGCACGACCGATGCGAGTGATGTCGATCCTCTCGTTGAGGGTCGAACAGCAGCGCCCCTTAGCGAGCCTCTCGCACGATCGATGTCGATTCTCTCGTTGAGGGTCGAACAGCAGCGCCCCTTAGCGAGCTTCTCGCACGATCGATGTCGATCCTCTCGTTGAGGGACAAACAGCAGCGCCCCCTTAGCGAGCTTCTCGCACGATCGATGTCGAGGGATGTCGGTCCTCTCGTTGAGGAACGAACAGTAGCGACTATTTCAGCGGACGTGTACGGTGGACACGCCAGCACACTCCGCCTTGGAAGACTCCAACTCCTGCTCCTGAGAACTAGAGATTAAAATAAAAAGCATAGACTGATAGAATATGCCAGTAGTTTTATTACGACTGTCTCCCCGAACAACCAGTTTTCGACTGGCTAAACAACTCTGGAAGACGACTCCCCTCTGCCTGCGGACTACCATCCGGACCCAAGATGGCAGCACCATCCAATACCCGACTGTACAAGTTAAACTACCTACCACATAAACACTCAGCCGTATACGACACGTTACTAGATCTTGGTCTTATATTTCCCAATAAAATCAACTTAAGGTCTTAAGTTCCAAGTTAGTCTGAATACCAGTCGTTGTTACCGAATACCGGTTCCCTACAACCAACGGCTAGGTACTAGACCAGTTCCAAGTGGGCTAAAAAGATATGGAATAACTAAACTGATTTACCATCGGTTGCGGCAAGCTGACTCATAGGCCTATCTGTCATAAGACTCTCCATGTGGTTCAACTGCGGATTGATTGGAATCTTCCACACGACTTGTAGGCTTATCGAATTACTTTATAGGCCTAAAGCAATTGAGTAGTAGC
>NW_027437490.1:0-30000 GCF_964204645.1 Tubulanus polymorphus | reverse complement strand
ATTCTATTATTCAACCGAAATACACGCGGTTATGAAAATATATTATAGTTTTTTAATTACTTTTAATATTTGTTATTAATGAACTCGATCATTAAACCTTTAACCCGAAACAACTAAAACCCTATTACTCTTAAAATATTCACATATATATGAATAACATTTAAATCATTGAACTTCTAAAATCAATTTTAATAAAAAATATAGTATTAAAATGGAAGCAAATAAATACTACTGCCCAACATGTAATATTGATATAGACAAGTCTCAAAAAGCAAGACACAATAAAACTATAACACATTTAGAGAATAAATTGAAACTAGAATATAAGGATGATATATTAGAAACTAAATTAGAAGAATTAAAGAATGAAAAAGAAACATATAAATGTGATACATGTAATCAATCATTCAGTGATAAAAGATATTATAAAGAACATTTAAAATCTATAAGTCATATTAGAAATAAGAATAATGATATTTTAGGTGAAGATTATTTTGATAATGATAACGATAAGAAACAGAAGACAATTAAAAGAATAAAAAATAAATTAAACAATAAAAGACCATATATAGAAGATGTAAGAAATTATATTAATTCATTAGATAATAAAAAAGATATAGAGATAACCGAAGCATTTAAAAGTGATATTGGTCCAGCAGCTATCGAGTTTAAATTTCATAAAAGTAAAACAATAGAAGAAAATAAAAAACATTTAGAAAATATGAAAGAAATAATAAAAATAATTACAGATGTTGAATATCCTAAAATAAGTATATCAGTTAAAGTAAAGTTTATAAAATCTGAAGATAAACCAATATATAATATAAATTCTCATTCACAACATATTATATCTAAACAACATATAGATGATAAATTAAATAAATGTTATAATGAAATAAAAACTAAAATAGAAGAGAAATATTTTGAAGGATCTGGTTTAATATTTGATGAGATAATATTTATAACTTTACATGTTTATAACACAAAATATAATAAGTTAACTAAATCAAAACCAATAGATGAAAATAATTTATCATATTATAAAGAACCAGATATTGAAGCATCGAGTTATATTAAACTACCATTTAAAACTAATGCTGTAATAAATATACAAAATGAAGATGATAAATGTTTTCTATGGGCTATAATAAGTTGTTTACATCCAGTTGAAGATTATAATAAACATACTTATAGATTAACTCATTATAAACCATTTGAAAATAATTATAAGATAGATAAGTATCCTGTTAGAATTAAAAATATTCCAAAAATAAAAAGAGATAATAATTTAAAGATAAATGTATTTGATTTAATTAAATTACCAAATACAAAAGGAAATAATATTAAACATTATACATTAGAACCTTTATATCTATCAAAAGATTATGATTCAAACGATGTTATAGATATACTATATTATGAAAATCATTACATGTGGTTTAAACAAATCGATTTATTTTTTAAATCAGAAAATGATTTTGATAATAAAATATATCTATGTAGAAAATGTTTACATAAATTCAGAACTGAAGGTGCATTATTAAATCATAAACAACTATGTGATAATCATGATTATTGTAAATTAGTTTTACCAAATGAAAAAGATAAAATATTAGAATTCAAAAAATATGATTACAAAAATAAAGTACCATTTGTAATATATGGAGATTTTGAATCATTAAATAAAGAATTAACAGATAAAGATAGAAAAGATATATATTATAAAAGAAAGAAATTAAATTCTAATGAAAATGATTTTTCAGATGAACCACCAATAACAAATACTATTAAAAAGATTCATCAATCAGCTGCAGCTTTCGGGTTATATATTAAATCTGATTATCCAGAACTAATTGAAAGTGAATATTATAATTATAGAAATGAAAATGATATCAATCATTTTTGTGAC
This sequence comes from Tubulanus polymorphus, assembly GCF_964204645.1. Lineage (NCBI taxonomy): Eukaryota > Metazoa > Nemertea > Palaeonemertea > Tubulaniformes > Tubulanidae > Tubulanus > Tubulanus polymorphus. The sequence continues at coordinate 28,091 of NW_027437490.1, read as the reverse complement.
TTATTGATTGAATATGAAATAAGATTTAGTAAATTATTGAATACAAATAAAGAAATAATTATGACAGAAGAAGATATTTGAGTTTACAGATAAATGTTATTATTGTGAAAAGATATTTAATTATAAAGATAAAAAAGTAAGAGACCATGATCATTTGAATGGAAAGTTTAGAGGCGCTGCACATGAGAATTGTAACTTACAAGCTAAGAAAATTAATTTTGTACCAGTTATATTTCATAATCGATCAGGATATGATGCACATTTATTTATCAAACAGCTATGTTATAAAATAGAAGAAATTAATAATGAAATAGAAATATTAAATTCAAATAGATCAAAAGATAAAATACCAACTTATAAATTTAGAATGTTAGCTAAAACATCTGAGAATTATATATCATTCCAATTTGGTTGTCTAAGATTTATAGATTCATATAGATTTTTAAATAGTTCATTAGATAACTTATCAAAATCATTAGTTGATGATGAATTAAAGATATTAAAAGAATATTACCCAAATTATGATGATTTTAAATTAATGAGATATAAAGGAGCAATTCCATATTCTTTCTATAAAAATCATAATGATTTTAAAATAACTGAATTATTGAAAGAACAATTCTATGATGAATTAAAAAATGAATATGTTAAAGATGAAGTCTATAATAGAACATTGAATATTTGGAATCATTTCGAAATTAAAAATCATGGACAATTAGTAGATTTATATTTAAAATCAGATGTATTATTATTAACCGATATATTCGAAAGGTTTAGAGATGTAAACCTAAAATATTTTAACATTGATCCTTGTCATTGTTATTCTAGTCCAGGTTTAACATGGGATTGTGGATTAAAATTTACAGATATAAAAATGGATTTGTTAACAAATATAGATCAATTACTATTATTTGAAAAATCTATAAGAGGAGGTGTTTCAGGTGTATTGGGTGATAGATATTTCAATGTAAATGATAATCCTGGATATAAATTATTATACATAGATGCAAATAATCTTTATGGTTGGGCAATGATGGAACCACAACCTTATGGGATGTTTGAAATAACTGAAGTTTTACAAATTGATAAATTTGATTGGAAGAAAAGAATTCTAGATATTGCAGATGATTCAGATACTGGTTACTTCTTCGTTGTAGATTTAGAATACCCTGAAAATATTAAATTCAAATCTAGAAATCTAGCATATTGTCCCGAACATAAAACTGTTAAACATGAAGAATTATCAAATTATCAAAAAAGAATTAAACCCGATAATCATATTCATACTGAAAAGTTAATGGTGACTCAAGAAGATAAATATAATTATATAGTACATTATAGAATGTTGAAGTTTTATTTGAATCAAGGAATGATATAAAAAAAAGTACATAGATATATTTCATTTAATCAATCTAAATGGTTAGAAAAATATATAGATTTTAATACTACACAGAGAACTAAATCTAAAACTGATTTTGAAAAAGATTTCTTCAAACTAATGAATAATGCATTCTATGGTAAGACTTGTGAAAATATTAGAAATAGAAATGATATTGAGTTAGTTAGTAATGGTAAAAGAATTAGACATTTACAATCGTATCCGAAATTCATAGGTAACAGAATATTTGATGAAAATTTAGCTGCAGTTAAAATGAGAAGAACATCAATGAAATTTAATAAACCAATTTATGTTGGTGCATCGGTTTTAGAGTTATCAAAGCTATTGATGTATAAATTTTACTATAACATATTACAACCCCATTTTGGAGAAAAAAATATAGAAATATTATATCTAGATACTGACAGTTATATATTAAAAATAAAAAGTGATAATATAAAAGATGATTTAAAAATATTAAAATACCATTTTGATTTTAGTAACTATCCAAAAAATCATGAATTGTTTAGCAATGATAATAAAAAAGTTCCAGGGAAGTTTAAAGATGAATTAGGTGGTGAAGAAATGATAGAGTTCATTGGTATTAGATCTAAAATGTATAGTTATAAAACTAAAGAACATGAAGCTAAAAAGTTAAAAGGAATTACTAAAAGTGTAGTAGAAAAGAATATTCATTTCAAAGATTACATCAATTGTATATTTAATGAAGAAGTTATTAAACATAAAATGAAATGTTTAAGATCTGAAGATCATGAAATGTATATTGAAAAGATAGAGAAGATAAGTCTAAACCCATTTGATGATAAAAGATATATTTTAGATGATGGAATCCACACAGTCGCCTATGGTTGCAATTTAGATGAATATATAAAATTCAAAAGAGAAGATACAAAAGAAAATGAGATTATGAAAAGGATTCTAACGTGTTAATCAATTTCAATAAAAATTTGTATAATAAATGGAGAGTAAACAAGTACACAATGAATTCTTAGATAGAATTAAAGATACCACAAATGTAAAATCTGTAGATTATAAATTCAAAAAGTTAACAGAATTAACAATTCACAAGAAATATTTGATTACAAATATTGTTACAGTTACTAACAAATATGGAGATAAATTAGTTATACACTTAGAATATGAAGGATTAAAAGGAAATACATATAAATTCAGAACTTATTTACCAGATAGATTTCATAGATTATCAAGTGAAGATCTAGAAGAATTATGTTCTGGAGATTTCTATTTCGTATACAAAGGTAAGAATGAAAAAGGGCACCATGAAATAGATTTCGAATAAGAAAATATGTAAAATAAATGGTAGAATTAAAAGAATACAGAATATTTGTTGATTCTAGAAAACTTACAAATTATAAATCACATAATTTACTAGTACAATTAGATAGAGAATTCAAGAATTGTGTTGATTTGAAATTGATAAATATAAGTCTATGTAATTCTTTTTATAATATATCGAATAAAACTATTGAACATAATACTTTTTTAATTCATATTAGAAATATAAATAAATGGTTTCATCTATTTCTAAGACCAGGATTATATAATTTAGAAACATTATCTCAAGAAATTAATCGTAGAGCACGGTTGAAAATTAGAAAAGATGATAAATTTTTAATAAGATTTATAAAAAGTGATAGCTCAAATAGAATTAAAATAAAGGTATTTGATGAAAGTCAACATGCATTTATGGTAAAAAAACCTATAGCTAAATTGCTAGGAATTGAACCAGATGTTGTTACAGTAAACGTAGAAGGTACTTCAAATATAATACCTTTTACACATTTTTATATTTATTGCAATTTAATTGACCCAACAAAAACATTTGAAGCAACTAAAGATACAACATGTAATTCTAGTATATTCAATATTTTACCATTAAAAAATGTTAAAGAATTTGGAACGCAAATAAATTATAATTTAACAGAATGTGATTTCAAACCATGCATTCCTAGTTTTAATAATTTTAGATTAGAAATTAGAAATCATAATGGATACTTAATTGATTTAAATAATTTCCCTGTAATTTATGAATTAGTTATAAGATGTAAAGAGTAATTTTTTTCACTATATAAATGAATATAACTGTTGGACCGAGTATATGTTTTGGGTTTGATTTTAAACATGGTAAAGAAATGAGAATTAAACTAAATGATGTAATTACTGATATAAAAAGTAAATCATTTAACAATGCATCAATGATTGATAAAGAAAAGTATAATATAGAAAAAGTAATTGATTTAATTAAATCACCTTTAGAATATTATGAATTAATGAAGATGGAATTATTGAAGATATTAAAAACATATTATCCAAAATATATGATAATCATAAAAGTAGTAATGAAATAAATGTTGAATTAATCATAAATAAGTTAACTAAATATTTTGATGATAGTAATTTTTTGATAAATAAATGAGTGATAATAAATGGATAATAACTGGATTATATAATGGCGCATTACTATCAGTTGGAACGGTTGGTTATTCAATGGTATTAAAAAAAGTATTTAAAATGGGAAGTGTTAATGTTGATAGATTTGATATAAATGATATTTTAAAGTTAACGTTAGCAGTTACTTTATCTAATTTAACAATTGATTATTTGGAAAAACAAAAATATATTCCTCCCATATAAATGCATAATTTTTTTTGTTAAATAAATGGCTTCTGCAATTATAACTATTATAGGATCAGCAATTGTTAACGCTTTAGCATTTACTGGTGGTGGTTATTTATTTAAACATATTGATAAAAATAGTTCATTAGGAGAACAAAGAAGACATAACTTAGCGTTAGAGAAATACAATAAAGCTGCAGAAGAATATAGAGAAAAGAGACAAAACTATATGGATTACATCAATAAAGAATTATATGATCAGAAGATTTCACATAGAGATTTTCAATCAGTTGATGATGCAATGAGTTTATATAACGCAGTAACAAATAAAGAAAAATTACATCTATACAAACCTAAATTATCAGATTATTATACCCCAAGTAAAGAACAACAGAAATATGAAATAATATGGATTTTAGGTGGAACAGTTATTGTTATATTTGTTGCTTATAAGTTTACTAATTAGTAATTTTTATTCTAAATAAATGGAAGATAAAGTTGATAGTATTGATATTATTCCTCATGATATAAATAAAACTAAATTAAAAACATATTTAGAAAAACAAATATTAGAATTTGAAAGTGACTTAAAGATAAAAAAGAAAAAATATTTAAAAAGTAAAATTATATATTATTTGATTATAAGTGGTTCGGTTACAATTAGTTCTGTAATAACATTTCTAGCAATATTCAGTCCATTAACACCTTTAGCTATATCAATTGGTGTATTAGGATTAAGTTCAAGTGTTTTAACTGGTATAAGTTCAAAATTAAATATAAAAAGTAATAAAGAAAAAATTAAAACTAATATAAAAGAAATTAATAAATTAAAGAATACACTAGATTATATAATAAGTTTAAATGGTCATATAACAGTTGAAGAACAAGATAAATTATTAAAAGAATTAATAAATTATTAATTTTTTAATTATATAAATGGGGTTTCCAAAAGCTTTCCAATATAATAAATCAATTAAATATAATATTCCGGCAATAGATTTTAAGAAAAATATTACATATAAGAATATAGTTTTAAATTCATTAACTAATTTAGAAATTTATGTTAATGAATCACAGTTTTTTATTTCTAAAATGGAAAATATATTTAATACATATGAAGTTACTTTTACTCGAGATGAATATCATATATATAAAGTAAAATCTAATATGAAATATTGGCAGAACCAATTAAATTTTGCTGTTTATTGTGCAACAACAGGATGTGGAATAAGTTGGAATGATCATTTAAATAACTTAGATAAAAATTTGAAGTATTCTGATTTAAAATTAATTCACACAATATTTAGATTTCACACATATTTTCAAATCAGAATAATATTAAATGAATTAGAATGTCCTTTACCCGGGTCTAAATATTTTAAAGAATTAGATAATAATATTAATATATCCAAGTTTTATAAAATATGTAATGAATTTAATATAAATAGTAATTCCGATTTTAGAGCGCATGGTAAATTGCAAGGTGTTGGTGAAGAGTTTGAAATAAAAAGAATTGATTATATGCATAGAATTTCAGCTTATCATAATTATAAAATTGATAATAATAATGGTTGGGTTAATTTCATTTTAGAAAATGGTGAAGGTTTTACAAAATCAGGTATACAAAGAATAAATCAATCTATTAGAATTTATTTGATATGTATTCTAGGCGCCCAAGTTGAAACAAGATCCCCAATAATTGGAAATGATAACACTTCATTCGATGCGCAGAAACAGTTTAAAGTTTTATTTGAAGATTCCATACATGATGATAAAAATAGATCGATTCCAGAAAACATTATAAGATATCAAAATTATTTAGATAAATCTCATGTAAGACTTAATTATTGTATAGGCCCTAATCTATTAATTATTTCTAATGATTTAGTATTAAAGATGGGAAACATAATTGGTTATAATAATCTAATTAAAACTGCAACAATAAATAATTCATTTGGATTGAATGATATAAATAAAAAGATTATTACTGCTCCAAAATTAATGGAAGGTGAAAAAAATAAAAAACACATTCAATCAACAGAAACTAAAACTAAGAATATTAAATTAAATAATGATTCTAAAATAAAAGATTACAATACATCAGAAAATATTAGAACTGATATAATTCAACATGATATAATTAAAACTGATAATGATAATAAATCACATGAAAATACTAAATTAGCTATAACTTGTATAGGAATTGTAATCGGAGGAATATTATATTTTAAATTTTAATTTTTTTATTATGTAAATGGATGTAGAAGGTGGAGAAGATTATGAAATGGGAGAAATGGGAAATGATAATGAAGGATATATTGATGATGATTATAATGATGCAGGCGCTAATATTGATAATGATGATGAATCAGCATATAATACTAATTTAGGTGAAGATGATGATTATGATGATGATCCCGAATTACGTGAAAAATTAAATAAATATTTAAAAGCTCCTGAAAGTGGTAGAATTTCAACTAGAACAGAAAGAAAAGAATTTATGAAACTATTAGTAGAACAACAAGAAAAATATCCTGATAAACCTATGGAATTATATAAAATGAAATCTAGAGTAACAGATACAATTATTAACGAATTATTACCAAAAGTTGTAATAGATGAAATTGATACTGAAGATATTGTAGAACAAATTTTTAAAGATGACCCATATTTCACGAATAATTTAGAATTTAAAAATGATTCATGGTATTATAATCTTGAATTAAATAGGAATACTGTATCAATTCAATTATCTAGAATGGGTCAAGAAAATATTTTTGAACCTGGAATGCGAGCAAGATCTACAATTGAAAGTTCAAAAGGTGGTAGAGAATTTCTCAGAATTATATGGAATGCACTCGATAGAGTAAATGAAGAAGAACCAATTCCGAATATTGATATAAACAAATATTCACCATTTAAAAATCCAAATCCTACTGATTTTGATCCAGAAATGGAAGAGAATAGAAATCGATTAGATAGATTAAGATCTTCATCACCCGAAACATCTAGAAGAGACACTCAACAAATTGATAATGATTCAAATCAATTACAATTAGAAAAACAAATTGATAGATTAAGAGATTCAGAAGAAGAAATGAATAGTACTGGAATAAATCGACTGCAATATTTACTAGAAAAAGGATTATTTGATTTAACTGATGATGAATTAGAAGCATTTCCTGAACAAACACGTAGAGAAATTAAAGGTACGCAAGAATCAGCTGATAAAATTGCGCATGATAAAAGTATAAGAGATTTTAAAATTAGAACTTTAGAAAAAGAATTAACTGATAAAAATAAAGAAATAGAACAATTAAAGTCTGATTTAGATCATCAAGTAATTGATGAAATAGAATATAGGCAAAAAGAAGTACGTTTAGAAAAAGAAAAAGATGATTTAGAATATAACATAGAATTACAAAAAAGAAGAAATTAAATTATTATTAAAATCATATGATTATAATATTAATAGATTAAAAGTTATTTTTAAAGATTTGTTGATTAAACCAAATTCTGAAATATCATTAAAAGACAGAATAAAGTTATTATTTAAATTAAAAGGAATAACAATTCTTTCAATTCTAACAGCTGTAACTATGTTATTTACAACAATTGGTTTAGCAATATCAAATGCTTTAAAATCTACTCCAAATAAACCAGATAAACCTCCAGGAAATAATTCTATACAAGATAAAGTTAAAGATGGTTTAAAGAAATTAGCAAAATATTTATGGGAACTATCAAAGAAATCTGCTGCAGCATTACCAGGAGTTATTGCTTCAATTGTTGGTTTTATATTGAAATCTGCAGGAAACATTATTAACTTTGCTGCTGAACATATTATTTTATTTTTAATCACAGTTGTAAGTGCTATTATTTTTGGGTTAGTAAACATGATATCAAAAAATAAATAATTAATTTTTTTTGTTAAATAAATGAGTGGGAGTTATATAAGTCCTTCTAAGATTTCTAGAATATCTAATGCTATTAAAGCAGAAAGATCACATCATATAATTACTCATAACCCTTCAAATATTAATCCTGATGAAACTTTATACGTTAGAATCCCTCGATTAACACAAAATACTTTTTATGTTCCAAACAGTATTTATTTATCAGCCGATATAAAAGTAATCGGTAATAATAATAATTATGTCGTTGATAATGTTGGAAGATATTTGATTAAAAAGTTAACAATAAAGATTGGTCCAGAAACAGTTTTCTCATTAGATGATTATAATTTATTTATGCATTATAAAGATTTATGGTTAACAAAAGAAAATAGAAATAATATGATATTTCAAGGCATCCAATCAGAAAACCAAAATAAATTAAGATCTGAAGCCAATAGCGCAATATTAACAAATGATGTAGATAAATTGATAAAAAGTATATATGGAAGCAAATATAAAATTCCATTAGACTTTGAATTGATAAATAATAATGCACCTTTATATAAATACGCAATTCAAGAAGATGTTATATTTGAGATAACATTTGCTCCTGTAAATGAAATTGTAATATCTAGCGTTAATAAAGATATGAGTTATAAATTATCGAATATATGTTTAGAATATGATACAGTAACTGATGAAAATATTGCTAGAACAATTCAAACTCAATACAATCAAGGATTTTCATTATTATATGATTATATTGATAAATTTAAAACTGTAACTATTAATGCAAATGATGAAATAATAAATGAGAATATTAACTTTCCTAGAAGATCTATTAAAGGTATATTAATATTTTTTACCATTGGAACGTATACTAATGGTGCAATAAATGTTGATAATTATTATAATCCTGAAATAACAAAAGTAGAAATAACTATCGAAGGTATAGCGAATAAAATATTTTGTCAAGGAATGAGAATGATAGATCAATGGGTAGAAATTAAAAAACATTTTATGAATGAAAAAGTAAAATCATTTGAAAATTGTAACATTAATCAAATTGACTATTATACCGGTAATAAATATGCATTATGGTTAGATTTTAGAACAACTGAAGATAATTCATTACATGGTTCTGGAAAAAAACTACAAAACACTAAAGATGGAATACAATTATTCATGACAAAGAAAAAAGGAATTAAAAATTTTAAAATGCACATTTATATTATATCTGACGCGCAATTAAATATTATAAATTCACAATTAGATAGTGTTATGTATTAAAATTTTAACTTTAATAAAAATATATATAATAAATGGAAGGAGGTAAAGTATATAAACATATTCCATACATCGATACACATGAAAATAATGATGGTTTATATTATGTAATACCTTGTAATATAGCATTGATATTTGATCCTATTTTTAAAAATTATAAAACTAAACTGATAGAAATCGATAATAATAAAAGTGGTGTTGTTGATAATTTAAGTAATGTAATTGATAATAATGTAATACCTTCTACATCAAATAATATAATACCTTCTACATCTGTAATACCCTCTACATCAAATAATATAATACCTTCTACATCTAATAACGTAATACCTTCTACATCTAATAACATAATACCTTCTACATCTAATAAGGCAATAATATTAAATGTTAGTAAAAATAGAAATTATTGTGATTATTGTAATGGTGAATTTTCAAACGCTCCATCAAATTGGAATAAACATATGAATACAAATTCACATATTACTAATGTTATAGAACGTGTTGGTTTAAAAGAATTTATAGAACACCCATTTAGATATGTTACAAAATTTGTTTCAAATAAAAAAGTAAATGGTGAAAAAATATATGAAGATTTATTATTAACAACACCTAATAAAGATGAATTAGATTTAACCGATGCTAATGAAATATTAGGATTAAACACTGTAAATGAAATATTAGGATCAAACACTAATAAAGATGATAATGAAAATGATGTCATACACCCACATGATGATATAGTTACAGTTAAACATATTGATAATAAAGATTCTATGAAACATAAAGTAGAAAATAATGATAAATTTGATTGGATGAATAAGTTTAAAAATAAAACAACTATTGATGATTTGGTAAAAAATGTTAAAAAGGCGAAAAAGGTGAAAAAGGTGAAAAAAAATTATAAAGATGTTGAAGAAGATTCGGTAGAGCATTTAAATATGTTGTTAGGGTCATCTGATAGTGAAAGTGATTCAGAAAGTAATTATCTAACACTCGAATAATAAAAGTTGAAAATTGTATAAAATAATAGTAAATAAAAAAAGGGTTTTAATTATTTAAGGTATCTAATAGGGTATCAGGTATTAGGGTATCAGGTATTAGGGTATCTAATGGGGTATTAGGTATTATGGTATCTAATACATAGGTATACAAATAGTTATTTTATAAATTTATATTCATATGGAAATTGTAGTCTCAGTAATAATTTTGAACCTTTATTATTCTTTAATTTATTCATATATTCATCATGTAATTCAGTAGGTATAATTTGATTTTCTTCCAATGATTGTTGCATAGATTTTCTATCTTTGTTGTAGAATAAAACTAGAAATCTTATATTTTCTCTAAAATCTTTCACAATTGAATTATATTTCTGATTTAAAACCCATGTTGTTATCCCAAAATGTCTACCAGAGAAAGCTAAATAACATAACTCACTTTCTCTAACTTTTGAATCATGTAAATTTGCGCAATCATCGATAATAAATAATGTATTAGATCCTTTATAAATATCTAATACAATTTTTATACAATTATCTAAATTTGTTGATAAAAAAGTTGATGAGAAAACGTCTTTTCTCGCGCTGAACGACGTTTTCGGACCGAAATGTGCTTTTCCCGTCGAATTGAGCGCGTTTTCGGATTGTCATTTTCATTTTTCCGATACGGGGAGAAGTTGATGAGAAAACGTCTTTTCTCGCGCTGAACGACGTTTTCGCGTCGAAAAGTGCTATTCCTGACGATTTGAGCGCTTTTACGCATCGGCATTGTCGTTTTTCCGATAGGGGGAATATTCGATACGAAAACGTCTTTTCTCGGGCTGAACGACGTTTTCGGGTCGAAAAGTGCTTTTACTGACGAATTGAGCGCTTTTACGCATCGGCATTGTCGTTTTTCCGATAGGGGGAATATTCGATACGAAAACGTCTTTTCTCGCGCTGAACGACGTTTTCGGGTCGAAAAGTGCTTTTTCTGACGATTTGAGCGCTTTTACGCATCGGCATTGTCGATTTTCCGATACGGGGAGAAGTTGATGAGAAAACGTCTTTTCTCGCGCTGAACGACGTTTTAGCGTCGAAAAGTGCTTTTCCTGACGATTTGAGCGCTTTTACGCATCGACATTGTCGATTTTCCGATACGGGGAGAAGTTGATGAGAAAACGTCTTTTCTCGCGCTGAACGACGTTTTCGCGTCGAAAAGTGCTTTTCCTGACGATTTGAGCGCTTTTACGCATCGACATTGTCGATTTTCCGATACGGGGAGAAGTTGATGAGAAAACGTCTTTTCTCGCGCGGAACGACGTTTTAGCGTCGAAAAGTGCTTTTCCTGACGATTTGAGCGCTTTTACGCATCGCCATTGTCGTTTTTCCGATAGGGGGAATATTCGATACGAAAACGTCTTTTCTCGGGCTGAACGACGTTTTCGGGTCGAAAAGTGCTTTTACTGACGAATTGAGCGCTTTTACGCATCGGCATTGTCGTTTTTCCGATACGGGGAGAAGTTGATGAGAAAACGTCTTTTCTCGCGCTGAACGACGTTTTCGCGTCGAAAAGAGCTTTTCCTGACGATTTGAGCGCTTTTACGCATCGGCATTGTCGTTTTTCCGATACGGAGAGAAGTTGATGAGAAAACGTCTTTTCTCGCGCTGAACGACGTTTTTGCGTCGAAAAGAGCTTTTCCTGACGATTTGAGCGCTTTTACGCATCGGCATTGTCGTTTTTCCGATACGGTGAGAAGTTGATGAGGAAACATCTTTTCTCGCGCTGAACGACGTTTTCGGACCGAAATGTGCTTTTCCCGTCGATTTCAGAGCGTTTGGGCGTCGACATTTTCATTTTTCCGATACGGGGAGAAGTTGATGAGAAAACGTCTTTTCTCGCGCTGAACGACGTTTTCGGACCGAAATGTGCTTTTCCCGTCGATTTGAGCGCTTTTACGCATCGGCATTGTCGTTTTTCCGATACGGGGAGAAGTTGATGAGAAAACGTCTTTTCTCGCGCTGAACGACGTTTTCGCGTCAAAAAGAGCTTTTCCTGACGATTTGAGCGCTTTGACGCTTCAGCATTGTCGTTTTTCCGATAGGGGGAATATTCGATACGAAAACGTCTTTTCTCGCGCTGAACGACGTTTTCGGACCGAAATGTGCTTTTCCCGTCGATTTCAGAGCGTTTGGGCGTCGAGATTTTCATTTTTCCGATACGGGGAAAAGTTGATGAGAAAACGTCTTTTCTCGCGCTGAACGACGTTTTCGGACCGAAATGTGCTTTTCCCGTCGATTTGAGCGCGTTTTCGGATCGTCATTTTCATTTTTCCGATACGAGGAGAAGTTGATGAGAAAACGTCTTTTCTCGCGCTGAACGACGTTTTCGCGTCGAAAAGTGCTTTTCCTGACGATTTGAGCGCTTTTACGCATCGGCATTGTCGTTTTTCCGATAGGGGGAATATTCGATACGAAAACGTCTTTTCTCGGGCTGAACGACGTTTTCGGGTCAAAAAGTGCTTTTACTGACGAATTGAGCGCTTTTACGCATCGGCATTGTCGTTTTTCCGATTCGGGGAATATTCGATACGAAAACGTCTTTTCTCGCGCTAGACGACGTTTTCGGGTCAAAAAGTGCTTTTACTGACGAATTGAGCGCTTTTACGCATCGGCATTGTCGTTTTTCCGATTCGGGGAATATTCGATACGAAAACGTCTTTTCTCGCGCTGAACGACGTTTTCGGGTCGAAAAGTGCTTTTTCTGACGATTTGAGCGCTTTTACGCATCGGCATTGTCGATTTTCCGATACGGGGAGAAGTTGATGAGAAAACGTCTTTTCTCGCGCTGAACGACGTTTTAGCGTCGAAAAGTGCTTTTCCTGACGATTTGAGCGCTTTTACGCATCGGCATTGTCGTTTTTCCGATACGGAGAGAAGTTGATGAGAAAACATCTTTTCTCGCGCTGAACGACGTTTTCGGACCGAAATGTGCTTTTCCCGTCGATTTCAGAGCGTTTGGGCGTCGACATTTTCATTTTTCCGATACGGGGAGAAGTTGATGAGAAAACGTCTTTTCTCGCGCTGAACGACGTTTTCGGACCGAAATGTGCTTTTCCCGTCGATTTGAGCGCTTTTACGCATCGGCATTGTCGTTTTTCCGATACGGAGAGAAGTTGATGAGAAAACATCTTTTCTCGCGCTGAACGACGTTTTCGGACCGAAATGTGCTTTTCCCGTCGATTTCAGAGCGTTTGGGCGTCGAGATTTTCATTTTTCCGATACGGGGAAAAGTTGATGAGAAAACGTCTTTTCTCGCGCTGAACGACGTTTTCGGACCGAAATGTGCTTTTCCCGTCGATTTGAGCGCGTTTTCGGATCGTCATTTTCATTTTTCCGATACGAGGAGAAGTTGATGAGAAAACGTCTTTTCTCGCGCTGAACGACGTTTTCGCGTCGAAAAGTGCTTTTCCTGACGATTTGAGCGCTTTTACGCATCGGCATTGTCGTTTTTCCGATAGGGGGAATATTCGATACGAAAACGTCTTTTCTCGGGCTGAACGACGTTTTCGGGTCAAAAAGTGCTTTTACTGACGAATTGAGCGCTTTTACGCATCGGCATTGTCGTTTTTCCGATTCGGGGAATATTCGATACGAAAACGTCTTTTCTCGCGCTGAACGACGTTTTCGGGTCGAAAAGTGCTTTTTCTGACGATTTGAGCGCTTTTACGCATCGGCATTGTCGATTTTCCGATACGGGGAGAAGTTGATGAGAAAACGTCTTTTCTCGCGCTGAACGACGTTTTAGCGTCGAAAAGTGCTTTTCCTGACGATTTGAGCGCTTTTACGCATCGGCATTGTCGTTTTTCCGATACGGAGAGAAGTTGATGAGAAAACATCTTTTCTCGCGCTGAACGACGTTTTCGGACCGAAATGTGCTTTTCCCGTCGATTTCAGAGCGTTTGGGCGTCGATATTTTCATTTTTCCGATACGGGGAGAAGTTGATGAGAAAACGTCTTTTCTCGCGCTGAACGACGTTTTCGGACCGAAATGTGCTTTTCCCATCGATTTGAGCGCTTTTACGCATCGGCATTGTCGATTTTCCGATACGGGGAGAAGTTGATGAGAAAACGTCTTTTCTCGCGCTGAACGACGTTTTAGCGTCGAAAAGTGCTTTTCCTGACGATTTGAGCGCTTTTACGCATCGGCATTGTCGTTTTTCCGATAGGGCGAATATTCGATACGAAAACGTCTTTTCTCGGGCTGAACGACGTTTTCGGGTCGAAAAGTGCTTTTACTGACGAATTGAGCGCTTTTACGCATCGGCATTGTCGTTTTTCCGATAGGGGGAATATTCGATACGAAAACGTCTTTTCTCGCGCTGAACGACGTTTTCGGGTCGAAAAGTGCTTTTTCTGACGATTTGAGCGCCTTTACGCATCGGCATTGTCGATTTTCCGATACGGGGAGAAGTTGATGAGAAAACGTCTTTTCTCGCGCTGAACGACGTTTTAGCGTCGAAAAGTGCTTTTCCTGACGATTTGAGCGCTTTTACGCATCGGCATTGTCGTTTTTCCGATAGGGGGAATATTCGATACGAAAACGTCTTTTCTCGCGCTGAACGACGTTTTCGGGTCGAAAAGTGCTTTTTCTGACGATTTGAGCGCTTTTACATATCGGCATTGTCGATTTTCCGATACGGGGAGAAGTTGATGAGAAAACGTCTTTTCTCGCGCTGAACGACGTTTTAGCGTCGAAAAGTGCTTTTCCTGACGATTTGAGCGCTTTTACGCATCGGCATTGTCGTTTTTCCGATAGGGGGAATATTCGATACGAAAACGTCTTTTCTCGGGCTGAACGACGTTTTCGGGTCGAAAAGAGCTTTTACTGACGAATTGAGCGCTTTTACGCATCGGCATTGTCGTTTTTCCGATAGGGGGAATATTCGATACGAAAACGTCTTTTCTCGCGCTGAACGACGTTTTCGGGTCGAAAAGTGCTTTTCCTGACGATTTGAGCGCTTTTACGCATCGGCATTGTCGATTTTCCGATACGGGGAGAAGTTGATGAGAAAACGTCTTTTCTCGCGCTGAACGACGTTTTAGCGTCGAAAAGTGCTTTTCCTGACGATTTGAGCGCTTTTACGCATCGACATTGTCGATTTTCCGATACGGGGAGAAGTTGATGAGAAAACGTCTTTTCTCGCGCTGAACGACGTTTTCGCGTCGAAAAGTGCTTTTCCTGACGATTTGAGCGCTTTTACGCATCGACATTGTCGATTTTCCGATACGGGGAGAAGTTGATGAGAAAACGTCTTTTCTCGCGCGGAACGACGTCTAAGCGTCGAAAAGTGCTTTTCCTGACGATTTGAGCGCTTTTACGCATCGGCATTGTCGTTTTTCCGATAGGGGGAATATTCGATACGAAAACGTCTTTTCTCGGGCTGAACGACGTTTTCGGGTCGAAAAGTGCTTTTACTGACGAATTGAGCGCTTTTACGCATCGGCATTGTCGTTTTTCCGATACGGGGAGAAGTTGATGAGAAAACGTCTTTTCTCGCGCTGAACGACGTTTTCGCGTCGAAAAGAGCTTTTCCTGACGATTTGAGCGCTTTTACGCATCGGCATTGTCGTTTTTCCGATACGGAGAGAAGTTGATGAGAAAACGTCTTTTCTCGCGCTGAACGACGTTTTTGCGTCGAAAAGAGCTTTTCCTGACGATTTGAGCGCTTTTACGCATCGGCATTGTCGTTTTTCCGATACGGTGAGAAGTTGATGAGGAAACATCTTTTCTCGCGCTGAACGACGTTTTCGGACCGAAATGTGCTTTTCCCGTCGATTTCAGAGCGTTTGGGCGTCGACATTTTCATTTTTCCGATACGGGGAGAAGTTGATGAGAAAACGTCTTTTCTCGCGCTGAACGACGTTTTCGGACCGAAATGTGCTTTTCCCGTCGATTTGAGCGCTTTTACGCATCGGCATTGTCGTTTTTCCGATACGGGGAGAAGTTGATGAGAAAACGTCTTTTCTCGCGCTGAACGACGTTTTCGCGTCGAAAAGAGCTTTTCCTGACGATTTGAGCGCTTTGACGCTTCAGCATTGTCGTTTTTCCGATAGGGGGAATATTCGATACGAAAACGTCTTTTCTCGCGCTGAACGACGTTTTCGGACCGAAATGTGCTTTTCCCGTCGATTTCAGAGCGTTTGGGCGTCGAGATTTTCATTTTTCCGATACGGGGAAAAGTTGATGAGAAAACGTCTTTTCTCGCGCTGAACGACGTTTTCGGACCGAAATGTGCTTTTCCCGTCGATTTGAGCGCGTTTTCGGATCGTCATTGTCGTTTTTCCGATACGGGGAGAAGTTGATGAGAAAACGTCTTTTCTCGCGCTGAACGACGTTTTCGCGTCGAAAAGAGCTTTTCCTGACGATTTGAGCGCTTTTACGCATCGGCATTGTAGTTTTTCCGATACGGAGAGAAGTAGATGAGAAAACATCTTTTCTCGCGCTGAACGACGTTTTCGGACCGAAATGTGCTTTTCCCGTCGATTTCAGAGCGTTTGGGCGTCGACATTTTCATTTTTCCGATACGGGGAGAAGTTGATGAGAAAACGTCTTTTCTCGCGCTGAACGACGTTTTCGCGTCGAAAAGTGCTTTTCCTGACGATTTGAGCGCTTTTACGCATCGGCATTGTCGTTTTTCCGATACGGAGAGAAGTTGATGAGAAAACGTCTTTTCTCGCGCTGAACGACGTTTTAGCGTCGAAAAGTGCTTTTCCTGACGATTTGAGCGCTTTTACGCATCGACATTGTCGATTTTCCGATACGGGGAGAAGTTGATGAGAAAACGTCTTTTCTCGCGCTGAACGACGTTTTCGCGTCGAAAAGTGCTTTTACTGACGAATTGAGCGCTTTTACGCATCGGCATTGTCGTTTTTCCGATACGGGGAGAAGTTGATGAGAAAACGTCTTTTCTCGCGCTGAACGACGTTTTCGCGTCGAAAAGAGCTTTTCCTGACGATTTGAGCGCTTTTACGCATCGTCATTGTCGTTTTTCCGATACGGGGAGAAGTTGATGAGAAAACGTCTTTTCTCGCGCTGAACGACGTTTTCGGACCGAAATGTGCTTTTCCCATCGATTTGAGCGCTTTTACGCATCGGCATTGTCGATTTTCCGATACGGGGAGAAGTTGATGAGAAAACGTCTTTTCTCGCGCTGAACGACGTTTTAGCGTCGAAAAGTGCTTTTCCTGACGATTTGAGCGCTTTTACGCATCGGCATTGTCGTTTTTCCGATAGGGCGAATATTCGATACGAAAACGTCTTTTCTCGGGCTGAACGACGTTTTCGGGTCGAAAAGTGCTTTTACTGACGAATTGAGCGCTTTTACGCATCGGCATTGTCGTTTTTCCGATAGGGGGAATATTCGATACGAAAACGTCTTTTCTCGCGCTGAACGACGTTTTCGGGTCGAAAAGTGCTTTTTCTGACGATTTGAGCGCCTTTACGCATCGGCATTGTCGATTTTCCGATACGGGGAGAAGTTGATGAGAAAACGTCTTTTCTCGCGCTGAACGACGTTTTAGCGTCGAAAAGTGCTTTTCCTGACGATTTGAGCGCTTTTACGCATCGGCATTGTCGTTTTTCCGATAGGGGGAATATTCGATACGAAAACGTATTTTCTCGCGCTGAACGACGTTTTCGGGTCGAAAAGTGCTTTTTCTGACGATTTGAGCGCTTTTACATATCGGCATTGTCGATTTTCCGATACGGGGAGAAGTTGA
This sequence comes from Tubulanus polymorphus, assembly GCF_964204645.1. Lineage (NCBI taxonomy): Eukaryota > Metazoa > Nemertea > Palaeonemertea > Tubulaniformes > Tubulanidae > Tubulanus > Tubulanus polymorphus. Next base: position 10,113 of record NW_027437490.1, on the reverse strand, counting down.
TGAGAAAACGTCTTTTCTCGCGCTGAACGACGTTTTAGCGTCGAAAAGTGCTTTTCCTGACGATTTGAGCGCTTTTACGCATCGGCATTGTCGTTTTTCCGATAGGGGGAATATTCGATACGAAAACGTCTTTTCTCGGGCTGAACGACGTTTTCGGGTCGAAAAGAGCTTTTACTGACGAATTGAGCGCTTTTACGCATCGGCATTGTCGTTTTTCCGATAGGGGGAATATTCGATACGAAAACGTCTTTTCTCGCGCTGAACGACGTTTTCGGGTCGAAAAGTGCTTTTCCTGACGATTTGAGCGCTTTTACGCATCGGCATTGTCGATTTTCCGATACGGGGAGAAGTTGATGAGAAAACGTCTTTTCTCGCGCTGAACGACGTTTTAGCGTCGAAAAGTGCTTTTCCTGACGATTTGAGCGCTTTTACGCATCGACATTGTCGATTTTCCGATACGGGGAGAAGTTGATGAGAAAACGTCTTTTCTCGCGCTGAACGACGTTTTCGCGTCGAAAAGTGCTTTTCCTGACGATTTGAGCGCTTTTACGCATCGACATTGTCGATTTTCCGATACGGGGAGAAGTTGATGAGAAAACGTCTTTTCTCGCGCGGAACGACGTCTAAGCGTCGAAAAGTGCTTTTCCTGACGATTTGAGCGCTTTTACGCATCGGCATTGTCGTTTTTCCGATAGGGGGAATATTCGATACGAAAACGTCTTTTCTCGGGCTGAACGACGTTTTCGGGTCGAAAAGTGCTTTTACTGACGAATTGAGCGCTTTTACGCATCGGCATTGTCGTTTTTCCGATACGGGGAGAAGTTGATGAGAAAACGTCTTTTCTCGCGCTGAACGACGTTTTCGCGTCGAAAAGAGCTTTTCCTGACGATTTGAGCGCTTTTACGCATCGGCATTGTCGTTTTTCCGATACGGAGAGAAGTTGATGAGAAAACGTCTTTTCTCGCGCTGAACGACGTTTTTGCGTCGAAAAGAGCTTTTCCTGACGATTTGAGCGCTTTTACGCATCGGCATTGTCGTTTTTCCGATACGGTGAGAAGTTGATGAGGAAACATCTTTTCTCGCGCTGAACGACGTTTTCGGACCGAAATGTGCTTTTCCCGTCGATTTCAGAGCGTTTGGGCGTCGACATTTTCATTTTTCCGATACGGGGAGAAGTTGATGAGAAAACGTCTTTTCTCGCGCTGAACGACGTTTTCGGACCGAAATGTGCTTTTCCCGTCGATTTGAGCGCTTTTACGCATCGGCATTGTCGTTTTTCCGATACGGGGAGAAGTTGATGAGAAAACGTCTTTTCTCGCGCTGAACGACGTTTTCGCGTCGAAAAGTGCTTTTCCTGACGATTTGAGCGCTTTTACGCATCGGCATTGTCGTTTTTCCGATACGGAGAGAAGTTGATGAGAAAACGTCTTTTCTCGCGCTGAACGACGTTTTAGCGTCGAAAAGTGCTTTTCCTGACGATTTGAGCGCTTTTACGCATCGACATTGTCGATTTTCCGATACGGGGAGAAGTTGATGAGAAAACGTCTTTTCTCGCGCTGAACGACGTTTTCGCGTCGAAAAGTGCTTTTACTGACGAATTGAGCGCTTTTACGCATCGGCATTGTCGTTTTTCCGATGCGGGGAGAAGTTGATGAGAAAACGTCTTTTCTCGCGCTGAACGACGTTTTCGCGTCGAAAAGAGCTTTTCCTGACGATTTGAGCGCTTTTACGCATCGTCATTGTCGTTTTTCCGATACGGGGAGAAGTTGATGAGAAAACGTCTTTTCTCGCGCTGAACGACGTTTTTGCGTCGAAAAGAGCTTTTCCTGACGATTTGAGCGCTTTTACGCATCGGCATTGTCGTTTTTCCGATACGGTGAGAAGTTGATGAGGAAACATCTTTTCTCGCGCTGAACGACGTTTTCGGACCGAAATGTGCTTTTCCCGTCGATTTCAGAGCGTTTGGGCGTCGACATTTTCATTTTTCCGATACGGGGAGAAGTTGATGAGAAAACGTCTTTTCTCGCGCTGAACGACGTTTTCGGACCGAAATGTGCTTTTCCCGTAAATTTGAGCGCTTTTACGCATCGGCATTGTCGTTTTTCCGATACGGGGAGAAGTTGATGAGAAAACGTCTTTTCTCGCGCTGAACGACGTTTTCGCGTCGAAAAGAGCTTTTCCTGACGATTTGAGCGCTTTTACGCATTGATATTGTCGATTTTCCGATACGGGGAATATTCGATACGAAAACGTCTTTTCTCGCGCTGAACGACGTTTTCGGACCGAAATGTGCTTTTCCCGTCGATTTCAGAGCGTTTGGGCGTCGAGATTTTCATTTTTCCGATACGGGGAAAAGTTGATGAGAAAACGTCTTTTCTCGCGCTGAACGACGTTTTCGGACCGAAATGTGCTTTTCCCGTCGATTTGAGCGCTTTTACGCATCGGCATTGTCGATTTTCCGATACGGGGAGAAGTTGATGAGAAAACGTCTTTTCTCGCGCTGAACGACGTTTTCGCGTCGAAAAGTGCTTTTCCTGACGATTTGAGCGCTTTTACGCATCGGCATTGTCGTTTTTCCGATACGGGGAGAAGTTGATGAGAAAACGTCTTTTCTCGCGCTGAACGACGTTTTCGCGTCGAAAAGAGCTTTTCCTGACGATTTGAGCGCTTTTACGCATCGGCATTGTAGTTTTTCCGATACGGAGAGAAGTAGATGAGAAAACATCTTTTCTCGCGCTGAACGACGTTTTCGGACCGAAATGTGCTTTTCCCGTCGATTTCAGAGCGTTTGGGCGTCGACATTTTCATTTTTCCGATACGGGGAGAAGTTGATGAGAAAACGTCTTTTCTCGCGCTGAACGACGTTTTCGGACCGAAATGTGCTTTTCCCGTCGAATTGAGCGCGTTTTCGGATTGTCATTTTCATTTTTCCGATACGGGGAGAAGTTGATGAGAAAACGTCTTTTCTCGCGCTGAACGACGTTTTCGCGTCGAAAAGTGCTTTTCCTGACGATTTGAGCGCTTTTACGCATCGGCATTGTCGTTTTTCCGATACGGAGAGAAGTTGATGAGAAAACGTCTTTTCTCGCGCTGAACGACGTTTTAGCGTCGAAAAGTGCTTTTCCTGACGATTTGAGCGCTTTTACGCATCGACATTGTCGATTTTCCGATACGGGGAGAAGTTGATGAGAAAACGTCTTTTCTCGCGCTGAACGACGTTTTCGCGTCGAAAAGTGCTTTTACTGACGAATTGAGCGCTTTTACGCATCGGCATTGTCGTTTTTCCGATACGGGGAGAAGTTGATGAGAAAACGTCTTTTCTCGCGCTGAACGACGTTTTCGCGTCGAAAAGAGCTTTTCCTGACGATTTGAGCGCTTTTACGCATCGGCATTGTCGTTTTTCCGATACGGGGAGAAGTTGATGAGAAAACGTCTTTTCTCGCGCTGAACGACGTTTTTGCGTCGAAAAGAGCTTTTCCTGACGATTTGAGCGCTTTTACGCATCGGCATTGTCGTTTTTCCGATACGGTGAGAAGTTGATGAGGAAACATCTTTTCTCGCGCTGAACGACGTTTTCGGACCGAAATGTGCTTTTCCCGTCGATTTCAGAGCGTTTGGGCGTCGACATTTTCATTTTTCCGATACGGGGAGAAGTTGATGAGAAAACGTCTTTTCTCGCGCTGAACGACGTTTTCGGACCGAAATGTGCTTTTCCCGTCGATTTGAGCGCTTTTACGCATCGGCATTGTCGTTTTTCCGATACGGGGAGAAGTTGATGAGAAAAAGTCTTTTCTCGCGCTGAACGACGTTTTCGCGTCGAAAAGAGCTTTTCCTGACGATTTGAGCGCTTTGACGCTTCAGCATTGTCGTTTTTCCGATAGGGGGAATATTCGATACGAAAACGTCTTTTCTCGCGCTGAACGACGTTTTCGGACCGAAATGTGCTTTTCCCGTCGATTTCAGAGCGTTTGGGCGTCGAGATTTTCATTTTTCCGATACGGGGAAAAGTTGATGAGAAAACGTCTTTTCTCGCGCTGAACGACGTTTTCGCGTCGAAAAGTGCTTTTCCTGACGATTTGAGCGCTTTTACGCATCGGCATTGTCGTTTTTCCGATAGGGGGAATATTCGATAAGAAAACGTCTTTTCTCGGGCTGAACGACGTTTTCGGGTCAAAAAGTGCTTTTACTGACGAATTGAGCGCTTTTACGCATCGGCATTGTCGTTTTCCGATTCGGGGAATATTCGATACGAAAACGTCTTTTCTCGCGCTGAACGACGTTTTCGGGTCGAAAAGTGCTTTTTCTGACGATTTGAGCGCTTTTACGCATCGGCATTGTCGATTTTCCGATACGGGGAGAAGTTGATGAGAAAACGTCTTTTCTCGCGCTGAACGACGTTTTAGCGTCGAAAAGTGCTTTTCCTGACGATTTGAGCGCTTTTACGCATCGGCATTGTCGTTTTTCCGATACGGAGAGAAGTTGATGAGAAAACGTCTTTTCTCGCGCTGAACGACGTTTTCGGACCGAAATGTGCTTTTCCCGTCGATTTCAGAGCGTTTGGGCGTCGACATTTTCATTTTTCCGATACGGGGAGAAGTTGATGAGAAAACGTCTTTTCTCGCGCTGAACGACGTTTTCGGACCGAAATGTGCTTTTGCCGTCGATTTAAGCGCTTTTACGCATCGGCATTGTCGATTTTCCGATACGGGGAGAAGTTGATGAGAAAACGTCTTTTCTCGCGCTGAACGACGTTTTAGCGTCGAAAAGTGCTTTTCCTGACGATTTGAGCGCTTTTACGCATCGGCATTGTCGTTTTTCCGATAGGGCGAATATTCGATACGAAAACGTCTTTTCTCGGGCTGAACGACGTTTTCGGGTCGAAAAGTGCTTTTACTGACGAATTGAGCGCTTTTACGCATCGGCATTGTCGATTTTCCGATACGGGGAGAAGTTGATGAGAAAACGTCTTTTCTCTCGCTGAACGACGTTTTCGCGTCGAAAAGTGCTTTTCCTGACGATTTGAGCACTTTTACGCATCGGCATTGTCGTTTTCCGATAGGGGGAATATTCGATACGAAAACGTCTTTTCTCGCGCTGAACGACGTTTTCGGGTCGAAAAGTGCTTTTTCTGACGATTTGAGCGCTTTTACATATCGGCATTGTCGATTTTCCGATACGGGGAGAAGTTGATGAGAAAACGTCTTTTCTCGCGCTGAACGACGTTTTCGCGTCGAAAAGTGTTTTTCCTGACGATTTGAGCGCTTTTACGCATCGGCATTGTCGTTTTTCCGATACGGGGAGAAGTTGATGAGAAAACGTCTTTTCTCGCGCTGAACGACGTTTTCGATGCGTAAAAGCGCTCAAATCGTCAGGAAATGCTCTTTTCGACGCGAAAACGTCGTTCAGCGCGAGAAAAGACGTTTTCTCATCAACTTCTCCCCGTATCGGAAAAATGAAAATGACAATCCGAAAACGCGCTCAATTCGACGGGAAAAGCACATTTCGGTCCGAAAACGTCGTTCAGCGCGAGAAAAGACGTTTTCTCATCAACTTCTCCCGTATCGGAAAAATGAAAATGTCGACGCCCAAACGCTCTGAAATCGACGGGAAAAGCACATTTCGGTCCGAAAACGTCGTTCAGCGCGAGAAAGCGCTTTTACGCATCGGCATTGTCGTTTTTCCGATACGGGGAGAAGTTGATGAGAAAACGTCTTTTCTCGCGCTGAACGACGTTTTCGCGTCGAAAAGAGCTTTTCCTGACGATTTGAGCGCTTTTACGCATCGGCATTGTAGTTTTTCCGATACGGAGAGAAGTAGATGAGAAAACATCTTTTCTCGCGCTGAACGACGTTTTCGCGTCGAAAAGTGCTTTTCCTGACGATTTGAGCGCTTTTACGCATCGGCATTGTCGTTTTTCCGATACGGGGAGAAGTTGATGAGAAAACGTCTTTTCTCGCGCTGAACGACGTTTTCGCGTCGAAAAGAGCTTTTCCTGACGATTTGAGCGCTTTTACGCATCGGCATTGTAGTTTTTCCGATACGGAGAGAAGTAGATGAGAAAACATCTTTTCTCGCGCTGAACGACGTTTTCGGACCGAAATGTGCTTTTCCCGTCGATTTCAGAGCGTTTGGGCGTCGACATTTTCATTTTTCCGATACGGGGAGAAGTTGATGAGAAAACGTCTTTTCTCGCGCTGAACGACGTTTTCGGACCGAAATGTGCTTTTCCCGTCGAATTGAGCGCGTTTTCGGATTGTCATTTTCATTTTTCCGATACGGGGAGAAGTTGATGAGAAAACGTCTTTTCTCGCGCTGAACGACGTTTTCGCGTCGAAAAGTGCTTTTCCTGACGATTTGAGCGCTTTTACGCATCGGCATTGTCGTTTTTCCGATACGGAGAGAAGTTGATGAGAAAACGTCTTTTCTCGCGCTGAACGACGTTTTAGCGTCGAAAAGTGCTTTTCCTGACGATTTGAGCGCTTTTACGCATCGACATTGTCGATTTTCCGATACGGGGAGAAGTTGATGAGAAAACGTCTTTTCTCGCGCTGAACGACGTTTTCGCGTCGAAAAGTGCTTTTACTGACGAATTGAGCGCTTTTACGCATCGGCATTGTCGTTTTTCCGATACGGGGAGAAGTTGATGAGAAAACGTCTTTTCTCGCGCTGAACGACGTTTTCGCGTCGAAAAGAGCTTTTCCTGACGATTTGAGCGCTTTTACGCATCGGCATTGTCGTTTTTCCGATACGGGGAGAAGTTGATGAGAAAACGTCTTTTCTCGCGCTGAACGACGTTTTTGCGTCGAAAAGAGCTTTTCCTGACGATTTGAGCGCTTTTACGCATCGGCATTGTCGTTTTTCCGATACGGTGAGAAGTTGATGAGGAAACATCTTTTCTCGCGCTGAACGACGTTTTCGGACCGAAATGTGCTTTTCCCGTCGATTTCAGAGCGTTTGGGCGTCGACATTTTCATTTTTCCGATACGGGGAGAAGTTGATGAGAAAACGTCTTTTCTCGCGCTGAACGACGTTTTCGGACCGAAATGTGCTTTTCCCGTCGATTTGAGCGCTTTTACGCATCGGCATTGTCGTTTTTCCGATACGGGGAGAAGTTGATGAGAAAAAGTCTTTTCTCGCGCTGAACGACGTTTTCGCGTCGAAAAGAGCTTTTCCTGACGATTTGAGCGCTTTGACGCTTCAGCATTGTCGTTTTTCCGATAGGGGGAATATTCGATACGAAAACGTCTTTTCTCGCGCTGAACGACGTTTTCGGACCGAAATGTGCTTTTCCCGTCGATTTCAGAGCGTTTGGGCGTCGAGATTTTCATTTTTCCGATACGGGGAAAAGTTGATGAGAAAACGTCTTTTCTCGCGCTGAACGACGTTTTCGCGTCGAAAAGTGCTTTTCCTGACGATTTGAGCGCTTTTACGCATCGGCATTGTCGTTTTTCCGATAGGGGGAATATTCGATAAGAAAACGTCTTTTCTCGGGCTGAACGACGTTTCGGGTCAAAAAGTGCTTTTACTGACGAATTGAGCGCTTTTACGCATCGGCATTGTCGTTTTCCGATTCGGGGAATATTCGATACGAAAACGTCTTTTCTCGCGCTGAACGACGTTTTCGGGTCGAAAAGTGCTTTTTCTGACGATTTGAGCGCTTTTACGCATCGGCATTGTCGATTTTCCGATACGGGGAGAAGTTGATGAGAAAACGTCTTTTCTCGCGCTGAACGACGTTTTAGCGTCGAAAAGTGCTTTTCCTGACGATTTGAGCGCTTTTACGCATCGGCATTGTCGTTTTTCCGATACGGAGAGAAGTTGATGAGAAAACGTCTTTTCTCGCGCTGAACGACGTTTTCGGACCGAAATGTGCTTTTCCCGTCGATTTCAGAGCGTTTGGGCGTCGACATTTTCATTTTTCCGATACGGGGAGAAGTTGATGAGAAAACGTCTTTTCTCGCGCTGAACGACGTTTTCGGACCGAAATGTGCTTTTGCCGTCGATTTAAGCGCTTTTACGCATCGGCATTGTCGATTTTCCGATACGGGGAGAAGTTGATGAGAAAACGTCTTTTCTCGCGCTGAACGACGTTTTAGCGTCGAAAAGTGCTTTTCCTGACGATTTGAGCGCTTTTACGCATCGGCATTGTCGTTTTTCCGATAGGGCGAATATTCGATACGAAAACGTCTTTTCTCGGGCTGAACGACGTTTTCGGGTCGAAAAGTGCTTTTACTGACGAATTGAGCGCTTTTACGCATCGGCATTGTCGATTTTCCGATACGGGGAGAAGTTGATGAGAAAACGTCTTTTCTCTCGCTGAACGACGTTTTCGCGTCGAAAAGTGCTTTTCCTGACGATTTGAGCGCTTTTACGCATCGGCATTGTCGTTTTCCGATAGGGGGAATATTCGATACGAAAACGTCTTTTCTCGCGCTGAACGACGTTTTCGGGTCGAAAAGTGCTTTTTCTGACGATTTGAGCGCTTTTACATATCGGCATTGTCGATTTTCCGATACGGGGAGAAGTTGATGAGAAAACGTCTTTTCTCGCGCTGAACGACGTTTTCGCGTCGAAAAGTGTTTTTCCTGACGATTTGAGCGCTTTTACGCATCGGCATTGTCGTTTTTCCGATACGGGGAGAAGTTGATGAGAAAACGTCTTTTCTCGCGCTGAACGACGTTTTCGATGCGTAAAAGCGCTCAAATCGTCAGGAAATGCTCTTTTCGACGCGAAAACGTCGTTCAGCGCGAGAAAAGACGTTTTCTCATCAACTTCTCCCCGTATCGGAAAAATGAAAATGACAATCCGAAAACGCGCTCAATTCGACGGGAAAAGCACATTTCGGTCCGAAAACGTCGTTCAGCGCGAGAAAAGACGTTTTCTCATCAACTTCTCCCCGTATCGGAAAAATGAAAATGTCGACGCCCAAACGCTCTGAAATCGACGGGAAAAGCACATTTCGGTCCGAAAACGTCGTTCAGCGCGAGAAAGCGCTTTTACGCATCGGCATTGTCGTTTTTCCGATACGGGGAGAAGTTGATGAGAAAACGTCTTTTCTCGCGCTGAACGACGTTTTCGCGTCGAAAAGAGCTTTTCCTGACGATTTGAGCGCTTTTACGCATCGGCATTGTAGTTTTTCCGATACGGAGAGAAGTAGATGAGAAAACATCTTTTCTCGCGCTGAACGACGTTTCGGACCGAAATGTGCTTTTCCCGTCGATTTCAGAGCGTTTGGAAGTCGACATTTTCATTTTTCCGATACGGGGAGAAGTTGATGAGAAAACGTCTTTTCTCGCGCTGAACGACGTTTTCGGACCGAAATGTGCTTTTCCCGTCGAATTGAGCGCGTTTTCGGATTGTCATTTTCATTTTTTCCGATACGGGGAGAAGTTGATGAGAAAACGTCTTTTCTCGCGCTGAACGACGTTTTCGCGTCGAAAAGTGCTTTTTCCTGACGATTTGAGCGCTTTTACGCATCGGCATTGTCGTTTTTCCGATACGGAGAGAAGTTGATGAGAAAACATCTCTTCTCGCGCTGAACGACGTTTTAGCGTCGAAAAGTGCTTTTCCTGACGATTTGAGCGCTTTTACGCATCGACATTGTCGATTTTCCGATACGGGGAGAAGTTGATGAGAAAACGTCTTTTCTCGCGCTGAACGACGTTTTCGCGTCGAAAAGTGCTTTTCCTGACGATTTGAGCGCTTTTAAGCATCGACATTGTCGATTTTCCGATACGGGGAGAAGTTGATGAGAAAACGTCTTTTCTCGCGCTGAACGACGTTTTCGCGTCGAAAAGAGCTTTTTCCTGACGATTTGAGCGCTTTTACGCATCGGCATTGTCGTTTTTCCGATACGGAGAGAAGTTGATGAGAAAACGTCTTTTCTCGCGCTGAACGACGTTTTCGCGTCGAAAAGAGCTTTTCCTGACGATTTGAGCGCTTTTACGCATCGGCATTGTCATTTTTCCGATACGGTGAGAAGTTGATGAGGAAACATCTTTTCTCGCGCTGAACGACGTTTTCGGACCGAAATGTGCTTTTCCCGTCGATTTCAGAGCGTTTGGGCGTCGACATTTTCATTTTTCCGATACGGGGAAAAGTTGATGAGAAAAC
>NW_027437489.1:0-30691 GCF_964204645.1 Tubulanus polymorphus | reverse complement strand
CCTATCGGTAAAACGACAATGTCGATGCGTAAAAGCGCTCAAATCGTCAGGAAAAGCACTTTTCGACCCGAAAACGTCGTTCAGCGCGAGAAAAGACGTTTTCGTATCGAATATTCTCGCTATCGGTAAAACGACAATGTCGATGCGTAAAAGCGCTCAAATCGTCAGGAAAAGCACTTTTCGACCCGAAAACGTCGTTCAGCGCGAGAAAAGACGTTTTCTTTTCGAATATTCCCCCTATCGGAAAAACGACAATGTCGATGCGTAAAAGCGCTCAAATCGTCAGGAAAAGCACTTTCCGACCCGAAAACGTCGTGCAGCGCGAGAAAAGACGTTTTCTTTTCGAATATTCCCCCTATCGGAAAAACGACAATGTCGATGCGTAAAAGCGCTCAAATCGTCAGGAAAAGCGCTTTTCGACGCGAAAACGTCGTTCAGCGCGAAAAAAGACGTTTTCGTATCGAATATTCTCCCTATCGGAAAAACGACAATGCCGATGCGTAAAAAAACGCTCAAATCGTCAGGAAAAGCGCTTTTCGACGCGAAAACGTCGTTCAGCGCGAGAAAAGACGTTTTCGTATCGAATATTCCCCCTATCGGAAAAACGACAATGTCGATGCGTAAAAGCGCTCAAATCGTCAGGAAAAGCACTTTTCGACGCGAAAACGTCGTTCAGCGCGAGAAAAGACGTTTTCGTGTCGAATATTCTCCCTATCGGTAAAACGACAATGTCGATGCGTAAAAGCGCTCAAATCGTCAGGAAAAGCACTTTCCGACCCGAAAACGTGGTTCAGCGCGAGAAAAGACGTTTTCGTATCGAATATTCTCACTATCGGTAAAACGACAATGTCGATGCGTAAAAGCGCTCAAATCGTCAGGAAAAGCACTTTTCGACCCGAAAACGTCGTTCAGCGCGAGAAAAGACGTTTTCGTATCGAATATTCTCGCTATCGGTAAAACGACAATGTCGATGCGTAAAAGCGCTCAAATCGTCAGGAAAAGCACTTTTCGACGCGAAAACGTCGTTCAGCGCGAGAAAAGACGTTTTCGTAACGAATATTCCCCCTATCGGAAAAACGACAATGTCGATGCGTAAGAGCGCTCAAATCGTCAGGAAAAGCACTTTTCGACGCGAAAACGTCGTTCAGCGCGAGAAAATACGTTTTCGTGTCGAATATTCTCCCTATCGGAAAAACGACAATGCCGATGCGTAAAAGCGCTCAAATCGTCAGGAAAAGCACTTTTCGACGCGAAAACGTCGTTCAGCGCGAGAAAAGACGTTTTCGTATCGAATAATCTCACTATCGGTAAAACGACAATGTCGATGCGTAAAAGCGCTCAAATCGTCAGGAAAAGCACTTTTCGACCCGAAAACGTCGTTCAGCGCGAGAAAAGACGTTTTCGTATCGAATATTCTCACTATCGGTAAAACGACAATGTCGATGCGTAAAAGCGCTCAAATCGTCAGGAAAAGCACTTTTCGACCCGAAAACGTCGTTCAGCGCGAGAAAAGACGTTTTCTTTTCGAATATTCCCCCTATCGGAAAAACGACAATGCCGATGCGTAAAAGCGCTCAAATCGTCAGGAAAAGCACTTTTCGACGCGAAAACGTCGTTCAGCGCGAGAAAAGACGTTTTCTTTTCGAATATTCCCCCTATCGGAAAAACGACAATGTCGATGCGTAAAAGCGCTCAAATCGTCAGGAAAAGCACTTTCCGACCCGAAAACGTCGTGCAGCGCGAGAAAATACGTTTTCGTGTCGAATATTCTCCCTATCGGAAAAACGACAATGCCGATGCGTAAAAGCGCTCAAATCGTCAGGAAAAGCACTTTTCGACGCGAAAACGTCGTTCAGCGCGAGAAAAGACGTTTTCGTATCGAATAATCTCACTATCGGTAAAACGACAATGTCGATGCGTAAAAGCGCTCAAATCGTCAGGAAAAGCACTTTTCGACCCGAAAACGTCGTTCAGCGCGAGAAAAGACGTTTTCGTATCGAATATTCTCACTATCGGTAAAACGACAATGTCGATGCGTAAAAGCGCTCAAATCGTCAGGAAAAGCACTTTTCGACCCGAAAACGTCGCTCAGCGCGAGAAAAGACGTTTTCGTATCGAATATTCTCACTATCGGTAAAACGACTATGTCGATGCGTAAAAGTGCTCAAATCGTCAGGAAAAGCACTTTTCGACCCGAAAACGTCGTTCAGCGCGAGAAAAGACGTTTTCTTTTCGAATATTCCCCCTATCGGAAAAACGACAATGTCGATGCGTAAAAGCGCTCAAATCGTCAGGAAAAGCACTTTTCGACGCGAAAACGTCGTTCAGCGCGAGAAAAGACGTTTTCTTTTCGAATATTCCCCCTATCGGAAAAACGACAATGTCGATGCGTAAAAGCGCTCAAATCGTCAGGAAAAGCACTTTTCGACGCGAAAACGTCGTTCAGCGCGAGAAAAGACGTTTTCTTTTCGAATATTCCCCCTATCGGAAAAACGACAATGTCGGTGCGTAAAAGCGCTCAAATCGTCAGGAAAAGCACTTTTCGACGCGAAAACGTCGTTCAGCGCGAGAAAAGACGTTTTCGTGTCGAATATTCTCCCTATCGGTAAAACGACAATGTCGATGCGTAAAAGCGCTCAAATCGTCAGGAAAAGCACTTTTCGACGCGAAAACGTCGCTCAGCGCGAGAAAAGACGTTTTCGTATCGAATATTCTCCCTATCGGAAAAACGACAATGTCGATGCGTAAAAGCGCTCAAATCGTCAGGAAAAGCACTTTTCGACGCGAAAACGTCGTTCAGCGCGAGAAAAGACGTTTTCGTGTCGAATATTCTCCCTATCGGTAAAACGACAATGCCGATGCGTAAAAGCGCTCAAATCGTCAGGAAAAGCACTTTTCGACGCGAAAACGTCGTTCAGCGCGAGAAAAGACGTTTTCTTTTCGAATATTCCCCCTATCGGAAAAACGACAATGTCGATGCGTAAAAGTGTTCAAATCGTCAGGAAAAGCACTTTTCGACGCGAAAACGTCGTTCAGCGCGAGAAAAGACGTTTTCGTATCGAATATTCCCCATATCGGAAAAACGACAATGCCGATGCGTAAAAGCGCTCAAATCGTCAGGAAAAGCACTTTTCGACGCGAAAACGTCGTTCAGCGCGAGAAAAGACGTTTTCGTATCGAATAATCTCACTATCGGTAAAACGACAATGTCGATGCGTAAAAGCGCTCAAATCGTCAGGAAAAGCACTTTTCGACCCGAAAACGTCGTTCAGCGCGAGAAAAGACGTTTTCGTATCGAATTTTCTCGCTATCGGTAAAACGACAATGTCGATGCGTAAAAGTGCTCAAATCGTCAGGAAAAGCACTTTTCGACCCGAAAACGTCGTTCAGCGCGAGAAAAGACGTTTTCTTTTCGAATATTCCCCCTATCGGAAAAACGACAATGTCGATGCGTAAAAGCGCTCAAATCGTCAGGAAAAGCACTTTCCGACCCGAAAACGTCGTGCAGCGCGAGAAAAGACGTTTTCTTTTCGAATATTCCCCCTATCGGAAAAACGACAATGTCGATGCGTAAAAGCGCTCAAATCGTCAGGAAAAGCACTTTTCGACGCGAAAACTTCGTTCAGCGCGAGAAAAGACGTTTTCGTATCGAATATTCTCCCTATCGGAAAAACGACAATGCCGATGCGTAAAAGCGCTCAAATCGTCAGGAAAAGCGCTTTTCGACGCGAAAACGTCGTTCAGCGCGAGAAAAGACGTTTTCGTGTCGAATATTCTCCCTATCGGTAAAACGACAATGTCGATGCGTAAAAGCGCTCAAATCGTCAGGAAAAGCACTTTTCGACGCGAAAACGTCGTTCCAGCGCGAGAAAAGACGTTTTCGTATCGAATATTCTCACTATCGGTAAAACGACAATGTCGATGCGTAAAAGCGCTCAAATCGTCAGGAAAAGCACTTTCCGACCCGAAAACGTCGTTCAGCGCGAGAAAAGACGTTTTCGTATCGAATATTCTCGCTATCGGTAAAACGACAATGTCGATGCGTAAAAGCGCTCAAATCGTCAGGAAAAGAACTTTTCGACCCGAAAACGTCGTTCAGCGCGAGAAAAGACGTTTTCTTTTCGAATATTCCCCCTATCGGAAAAACGACAATGTCGATGCGTAAAAGCGCTCAAATCGTCAGGAAAAGCACTTTCCGACCCGAAAACGTCGTGCAGCGCGAGAAAAGACGTTTTCTTTTCGAATATTCCCCCTATCGGAAAAACGACAATGTCGATGCGTAAAAGCGCTAAAATCGTCAGGAAAAGCACTTTTCGACGCGAAAACGTCGTTCAGCGCGAAAAAAGACGTTTTCGTATCGAATATTCTCCCTATCGGAAAAACGACAATGCCGATGCGTAAAAAAACGCTCAAATCGTCAGGAAAAGCGCTTTTCGACGCGGAAACGTCGTTCAGCGCGAGAAAAGACGTTTTCGTGTCGAATATTCTCCCTATCGGTAAAACGACAATGTCGATGCGTAAAAGCGCTCAAATCGTCAGGAAAAGCGCTTTTCGACGCGAAAACGTCGTTCAGCGCGAGAAAAGACGTTTTCTTTTCGAATATTCCCCCTATCGGAAAAACGACAATGCCGATGCGTAAAAGCGCTCAAATCGTCAGGAAAAGCACTTTTCGACGCGAAAACGTCGTTCAGCGCGAGAAAAGACGTTTTCGTGTCGAATATTCTCCCTATCGGTAAAACGACAATGTCGATGCGTAAAAGCGCTCAAATCGTCAGGAAAAGCACTTTTCGACGCGAAAACGTCGTTCAGCGCGAGAAAAGACGTTTTCGTATCGAATATTCTCACTATCGGTAAAACGACAATGTCGATGCGTAAAAGCGCTCAAATCGTCAGGAAAAGCACTTTTCGACCCGAAAACGTCGTTCAGCGCGAGAAAAGACGTTTTCGTATCGAATATTCCCCATATCGGAAAAACGACAATGCCGATGCGTAAAAGCGCTCAAATCGTCAGGAAAAGCACTTTTCGACCCGAAAACGTCGTTCAGCGCGAGAAAAGACGTTTTCTTTTCGAATATTCCCCCTATCGGAAAAACGACAATGCCGATGCGTAAAAGCGCTCAAATCGTCAGGAAAAGCACTTTTCGACGCGAAAACGTCGTTCAGCGCGAGAAAAGACGTTTTCGTGTCGAATATTCTCCCTATCGGTAAAACGACAATGTCGATGCGTAAAAGCGCTCAAATCGTCAGGAAAAGCACTTTTCGACGCAAAAACGTCGTTCAGCGCGAGAAAAGACGTTTTCGTATCGAATATTCGCCCTATCGGAAAAACGACAATGCCGATGCGTAAAAGCGGTCAAATCGTCAGGAAAAGCGCTTTTCGACGCGAAAACGTCGTTCAGCGCGAGAAAAGACGTTTTCGTGTCGAATATTCTCCCTATCGGTAAAACGACAATGTCGATGCGTAAAAGCGCTCAAATCGTCAGGAAAAGCACTTTTCGACGCGAAAACGTCGTTTAGCGCGAGAAAAGACGTTTTCGTATCGAATATTCCCCATATCGGAAAAACGACAATGCCGATGCGTAAAAGCGCTCAAATCGTCAGGAAAAGCACTTTTCGACGCGAAAACGTCGTTCAGCGCGAGAAAAGACGTTTTCGTATCGAATAATCTCACTATCGGTAAAACGACAATGTCGATGCGTAAAAGCGCTCAAATCGTCAGGAAAAGCACTTTTCGACCCGGAAAACGTCGTTCAGCGCGAGAAAAGACGTTTTCGTATCGAATATTCTCACTATCGGTAAAACGACAATGTCGATGCGTAAAAGCGCTCAAATCGTCAGGAAAAGCACTTTTCGACCCGAAAACGTCGTTCAGCGCGAGAAAAGACGTTTTCGTATCGAATATTCTCGCTATCGGTAAAACGACAATGTCGATGCGTAAAAGTGCTCAAATCGTCAGGAAAAGCACTTTTCGACCCGAAAACGTCGCTCAGCGCGAGAAAAGACGTTTTCTTTTCGAATATTCTCCCTATCGGAAAAACGACAATGTCGATGCGTAAAAGCGTTCAAATCGTCAGGAAAAGCACTTTTCGACGCGAAAACGTCGTTCAGCGCGAGAAAAGACGTTTTCGTATCGAATATTCCCCCTATCGGAAAAACGACAATGTCGATGCGTAAAAGCGCTCAAATCGTCAGGAAAAGCGCTTTTCGACGCGAAAACGTCGTTCAGCGCGAGAAAAGACGTTTTCGTGTCGAATATTCTCCCTATCGGTAAAACGACAATGTCGATGCGTAAAAGCGCTCAAATCGTCAGGAAAAGCACTTTTCGACGCGAAAACGTCGTTCAGCGCGAGAAAAGACGTTTTCGTATCGAATATTCGCCCTATCGGAAAAACGACAATGCCGATGCGTAAAAGCGGTTAAATCGTCAGGAAAAGCACTTTTCGACGCGAAAACGTCGTTCAGCGCGAGAAAAGACGTTTTCGTGTCGAATATTCTCCCTATCGGTAAAACGACAATGTCGATGCGTAAAAGCGTTCAAATCGTCAGGAAAAGCACTTTTCGACGCGAAAACGTCGTTCAGCGCGAGAAAAGACGTTTTCGTGTCGAATATTCTCCCTATCGGTAAAACGACAATGTCGATGCGTAAAAGCGCTCAAATCGTCAGGAAAAGCACTTTTCGACGCGAAAACGTCGTTCAGCGCGAGAAAAGACGTTTTCGTATCGAATATTCTCGCTATCGGTAAAACGACAATGTCGATGCGTAAAAGCGCTCAAATCGTCAGGAAAAGCACTTTTCGACCCGAAAACGTCGTTCAGCGCGAGAAAAGACGTTTTCTTTTCGAATATTCCCCCTATCGGAAAAACGACAATGTCGATGCGTAAAAGCGCTCAAATCGTCAGGAAAAGCACTTTTCGACGCGAAAACGTCGTTCAGCGCGAGAAAAGACGTTTTCGTGTCGAATATTCTCCCTATCGGTAAAACGACAATGTCGATGCGTAAAAGCGCTCAAATCGTCAGGAAAAGCACTTTTCGACGCGAAAACGTCGCTCAGCGCGAGAAAAGACGTTTTCGTATCGAATATTCTCCCTATCGGAAAAACGACAATGTCGATGCGTAAAAGCGCTCAAATCGTCAGGAAAAGCACTTTTCGACGCGAAAACGTCGTTCAGCGCGAGAAAAGACGTTTTCGTGTCGAATATTCTCCCTATCGGTAAAACGACAATGCCGATGCGTAAAAGCGCTCAAATCGTCAGGAAAAGCACTTTTCGACGCGAAAACGTCGTTCAGCGCGAGAAAAGACGTTTTCTTTTCGAATATTCCCCCTATCGGAAAAACGACAATGTCGATGCGTAAAAGTGTTCAAATCGTCAGGAAAAGCACTTTTCGACGCGAAAACGTCGTTCAGCGCGAGAAAAGACGTTTTCGTATCGAATATTCCCCATATCGGAAAAACGACAATGCCGATGCGTAAAAGCGCTCAAATCGTCAGGAAAAGCACTTTTCGACGCGAAAACGTCGTTCAGCGCGAGAAAAGACGTTTTCGTATCGAATAATCTCACTATCGGTAAAACGACAATGTCGATGCGTAAAAGCGCTCAAATCGTCAGGAAAAGCACTTTTCGACCCGAAAACGTCGTTCAGCGCGAGAAAAGACGTTTTCGTATCGAATTTTCTCGCTATCGGTAAAACGACAATGTCGATGCGTAAAAGTGCTCAAATCGTCAGGAAAAGCACTTTTCGACCCGAAAACGTCGTTCAGCGCGAGAAAAGACGTTTTCTTTTCGAATATTCCCCCTATCGGAAAAACGACAATGTCGATGCGTAAAAGCGCTCAAATCGTCAGGAAAAGCACTTTCCGACCCGAAAACGTCGTGCAGCGCGAGAAAAGACGTTTTCTTTTCGAATATTCCCCCTATCGGAAAAACGACAATGTCGATGCGTAAAAGCGCTCAAATCGTCAGGAAAAGCACTTTTCGACGCGAAAACTTCGTTCAGCGCGAGAAAAGACGTTTTCGTATCGAATATTCTCCCTATCGGAAAAACGACAATGCCGATGCGTAAAAGCGCTCAAATCGTCAGGAAAAGCGCTTTTCGACGCGAAAACGTCGTTCAGCGCGAGAAAAGACGTTTTCGTGTCGAATATTCTCCCTATCGGTAAAACGACAATGTCGATGCGTAAAAGCGCTCAAATCGTCAGGAAAAGCACTTTTCGACGCGAAAACGTCGTTCCAGCGCGAGAAAAGACGTTTTCGTATCGAATATTCTCACTATCGGTAAAACGACAATGTCGATGCGTAAAAGCGCTCAAATCGTCAGGAAAAGCACTTTCCGACCCGAAAACGTCGTTCAGCGCGAGAAAAGACGTTTTCGTATCGAATATTCTCGCTATCGGTAAAACGACAATGTCGATGCGTAAAAGCGCTCAAATCGTCAGGAAAAGAACTTTTCGACCCGAAAACGTCGTTCAGCGCGAGAAAAGACGTTTTCTTTTCGAATATTCCCCCTATCGGAAAAACGACAATGTCGATGCGTAAAAGCGCTCAAATCGTCAGGAAAAGCACTTTCCGACCCGAAAACGTCGTGCAGCGCGAGAAAAGACGTTTTCTTTTCGAATATTCCCCCTATCGGAAAAACGACAATGTCGATGCGTAAAAGCGCTAAAATCGTCAGGAAAAGCACTTTTCGACGCGAAAACGTCGTTCAGCGCGAAAAAAGACGTTTTCGTATCGAATATTCTCCCTATCGGAAAAACGACAATGCCGATGCGTAAAAAAACGCTCAAATCGTCAGGAAAAGCGCTTTTCGACGCGAAAACGTCGTTCAGCGCGAGAAAAGACGTTTTCTTTTCGAATATTCCCCCTATCGGAAAAACGACAATGCCGATGCGTAAAAGCGCTCAAATCGTCAGGAAAAGCACTTTTCGACGCGAAAACGTCGTTCAGCGCGAGAAAAGACGTTTTCGTGTCGAATATTCTCCCTATCGGTAAAACGACAATGTCGATGCGTAAAAGCGCTCAAATCGTCAGGAAAAGCACTTTTCGACGCGAAAACGTCGTTCAGCGCGAGAAAAGACGTTTTCGTATCGAATATTCTCACTATCGGTAAAACGACAATGTCGATGCGTAAAAGCGCTCAAATCGTCAGGAAAAGCACTTTTCGACCCGAAAACGTCGTTCAGCGCGAGAAAAGACGTTTTCGTATCGAATATTCCCCATATCGGAAAAACGACAATGCCGATGCGTAAAAGCGCTCAAATCGTCAGGAAAAGCACTTTTCGACCCGAAAACGTCGTTCAGCGCGAGAAAAGACGTTTTCTTTTCGAATATTCCCCATATCGGAAAAACGACAATGCCGATGCGTAAAAGCGCTCAAATCGTCAGGAAAAGCACTTTTCGACGCGAAAACGTCGTTCAGCGCGAGAAAAGACGTTTTCGTGTCGAATATTCTCCCTATCGGTAAAACGACAATGTCGATGCGTAAAAGCGCTCAAATCGTCAGGAAAAGCACTTTTCGACGCAAAAACGTCGTTCAGCGCGAGAAAAGACGTTTTCGTATCGAATATTCGCCCTATCGGAAAAACGACAATGCCGATGCGTAAAAGCGGTCAAATCGTCAGGAAAAGCGCTTTTCGACGCGAAAACGTCGTTCAGCGCGAGAAAAGACGTTTTCGTGTCGAATATTCTCCCTATCGGTAAAACGACAATGTCGATGCGTAAAAGCGCTCAAATCGTCAGGAAAAGCACTTTTCGACGCGAAAACGTCGTTTAGCGCGAGAAAAGACGTTTTCGTATCGAATATTCCCCATATCGGAAAAACGACAATGCCGATGCGTAAAAGCGCTCAAATCGTCAGGAAAAGCACTTTTCGACGCGAAAACGTCGTTCAGCGCGAGAAAAGACGTTTTCGTATCGAATAATCTCACTATCGGTAAAACGACAATGTCGATGCGTAAAAGCGCTCAAATCGTCAGGAAAAGCACTTTTCGACCCGGAAAACGTCGTTCAGCGCGAGAAAAGACGTTTTCGTATCGAATATTCTCACTATCGGTAAAACGACAATGTCGATGCGTAAAAGCGCTCAAATCGTCAGGAAAAGCACTTTTCGACCCGAAAACGTCGTTCAGCGCGAGAAAAGACGTTTTCGTATCGAATATTCTCGCTATCGGTAAAACGACAATGTCGATGCGTAAAAGTGCTCAAATCGTCAGGAAAAGCACTTTTCGACCCGAAAACGTCGCTCAGCGCGAGAAAAGACGTTTTCTTTTCGAATATTCTCCCTATCGGAAAAACGACAATGTCGATGCGTAAAAGCGTTCAAATCGTCAGGAAAAGCACTTTTCGACGCGAAAACGTCGTTCAGCGCGAGAAAAGACGTTTTCGTATCGAATATTCCCCCTATCGGAAAAACGACAATGTCGATGCGTAAAAGCGCTCAAATCGTCAGGAAAAGCGCTTTTCGACGCGAAAACGTCGTTCAGCGCGAGAAAAGACGTTTTCGTGTCGAATATTCTCCCTATCGGTAAAACGACAATGTCGATGCGTAAAAGCGCTCAAATCGTCAGGAAAAGCACTTTTCGACGCGAAAACGTCGTTCAGCGCGAGAAAAGACGTTTTCGTATCGAATATTCGCCCTATCGGAAAAACGACAATGCCGATGCGTAAAAGCGGTTAAATCGTCAGGAAAAGCGCTTTTCGACGCGAAAACGTCGTTCAGCGCGAGAAAAGACGTTTTCGTGTCGAATATTCTCGCTATCGGTAAAACGACAATGTCGATGCGTAAAAGCGGTCAAATCGTCAGGAAAAGCACTTTTCGACGCGAAAACGTCGTTCAGCGCGAGAAAAGACGTTTTCGTGTCGAATATTCTCCCTATCGGTAAAACGACAATGTCGATGCGTAAAAGCGTTCAAATCGTCAGGAAAAGCACTTTTCGACGCGAAAACGTCGTTCAGCGCGAGAAAAGACGTTTTCGTGTCGAATATTCTCCCTATCGGTAAAACGACAATGTCGATGCGTAAAAGCGCTCAAATCGTCAGGAAAAGCACTTTTCGACGCGAAAACGTCGTTCAGCGCGAGAAAAGACGTTTTCGTATCGAATATTCTCGCTATCGGTAAAACGACAATGTCGATGCGTAAAAGCGCTCAAATCGTCAGGAAAAGCACTTTTCGACCCGAAAACGTCGTTCAGCGCGAGAAAAGACGTTTTCTTTTCGAATATTCCCCCTATCGGAAAAACGACAATGTCGATGCGTAAAAGCGCTCAAATCGTCAGGAAAAGCACTTTCCGACCCGAAAACGTCGTGCAGCGCGAGAAAAGACGTTTTCTTTTCGAATATTCCCCCTATCGGAAAAACGACAATGTCGATGCGTAAAAGCGCTCAAATCGTCAGGAAAAGCGCTTTTCGACGCGAAAACGTCGTTCAGCGCGAAAAAAGACGTTTTCGTATCGAATATTCTCCCTATCGGAAAAACGACAATGCCGATGCGTAAAAAAACGCTCAAATCGTCAGGAAAAGCGCTTTTCGACGCGAAAACGTCGTTCAGCGCGAGAAAAGACGTTTTCGTGTCGAATATTCTCCCTATCGGTAAAACGACAATGTCGATGCGTAAAAGCGCTCAAATCGTCAGGAAAAGCACTTTTCGACGCGAAAACGTCGTTCAGCGCGAGAAAAGACGTTTTCGTATCGAATATTCCCCCTATGGGAAAAACGACAATGTCGATGCGTAAAAGCGCTCAAATCGTCAGGAAAAGCGCTTTTCGACGCGAAAACGTCGTTCAGCGCGAGAAAAGACGTTTTCGTGTCGAATATTCTCCCTATCGGTAAAACGACAATGTCGATGCGTAAAAGCGCTCAAATCGTCAGGAAAAGCACTTTTCGACGCGAAAACGTCGTTCAGCGCGAGAAAAGACGTTTTCGTATCGAATATTCGCCCTATCGGAAAAACGACAATGCCGATGCGTAAAAGCGGTCAAATCGTCAGGAAAAGCGCTTTTCGACGCGAAAACGTCGTTCAGCGCGAGAAAAGACGTTTTCGTGTCGAATATTCTCCCTATCGGTAAAACGACAATGTCGATGCGTAAAAGCGCTCAAATCGTCAGGAAAAGCACTTTTCGACGCGAAAACGTCGTTTAGCGCGAGAAAAGACGTTTTCGTATCGAATATTCCCCATATCGGAAAAACGACAATGCCGATGCGTAAAAGCGCTCAAATCGTCAGGAAAAGCACTTTTCGACCCGAAAACGTCGTTCAGCGCGAGAAAAGACGTTTTCGTATCGAATATTCTCACTATCGGTAAAACGACAATGTCGATGCGTAAAAGCGTTCAAATCGTCAGGAAAAGCACTTTTCGACGCGAAAACGTCGTTCAGCGCGAGAAAAGACGTTTTCGTATCGAATATTCCCCATATCGGAAAAACGACAATGCCGATGCGTAAAAGCGCTCAAATCGTCAGGAAAAGCGCTTTTCGACGCGAAAACGTCGTTCAGCGCGAGAAAAGACGTTTTCGTATCGAATAATCTCACTATCGGTAAAACGACAATGTCGATGCGTAAAAGCGCTCAAATCGTCAGGAAAAGCGCTTTTCGACGCGAAAACGTCGTTCAGCGCGAGAAAAGACGTTTTCGTTTCGAATATTCCCCCTATCGGAAAAACGACAAAGTCGATGCGTAAAAGCGCTCAAATCGTCAGGAAAAGCACTTTTCGACGCGAAAACGTCGTTCAGCGCGAGAAAAGACGTTTTCGTATCGAATATTCCCCATATCGGAAAAACGACAATGCCGATGCGTAAAAGCGCTCAAATCGTCAGGAAAAGCACTTTTCGACGCGAAAACGTCGTTCAGCGCGAGAAAAGACGTTTTCTTTTCGAATATTCCCCCTATCGGAAAAACGACAATGTCGATGCGTAAAAGTGTTCAAATCGTCAGGAAAAGCACTTTTCGACGCGAAAACGTCGTTCAGCGCGAGAAAAGACGTTTTCGTATCGAATATTCCCCATATCGGAAAAACGACAATGCCGATGCGTAAAAGCGCTCAAATCGTCAGGAAAAGCACTTTTCGACGCGAAAACGTCGTTCAGCGCGAGAAAAGACGTTTTCGTATCGAATAATCTCACTATCGGTAAAACGACAATGTCGATGCGTAAAAGCGCTCAAATCGTCAGGAAAAGCACTTTTCGACCCGAAAACGTCGTTCAGCGCGAGAAAAGACGTTTTCGTATCGAATATTCTCACTATCGGTAAAACGACAATGTCGATGCGTAAAAGCGCTCAAATCGTCAGGAAAAGCACTTTTCGACGCGTAAACGTCGTTCAGCGCGAGAAAAGACGTTTTCTTTTCGAATATTCCCCCTATCGGAAAAACGACAATGTCGATGCGTAAAAGCGCTCAAATCGTCAGGAAAAGCACTTTTCGACGCGAAAACGTCGTTCAGCGCGAGAAAAGACGTTTTCTTTTCGAATATTCCCCCTATCGGAAAAACGACAATGTCGATGCGTAAAAGCGCTCAAATCGTCAGGAAAAGCACTTTCCGACCCGAAAACGTCGTTCAGCGCTAGAAAAGACGTTTTCTTATCGAATATTCCCCCTATCGGAAAAACGACAATGTCGATGCGTAAAAGCGCTCAAATCGTCAGGAAAAGCACTTTCCGACCCGAAAACGTCGTTCAGCGCGAGAAAAGACCTTTTCTTATCGAATATTCCCCCTATCGGAAAAACGACAATGTCGATGCGTAAAAGCGCTCAAATCGTCAGGAAAAGCACTTTTCGACGCGAAAACGTCGTTCAGCGCGAGAAAAGACGTTTTCTTTTCGAATATTCCCCCTATCGGAAAAACGACAATGCCGATGCGTAAAAGCGCTCAAATCGTCAGGAAAAGCACTTTTCGACGCGAAAACGTCGTTCAGCGCGAGAAAAGACGTTTTCGTATCGAATATTCGCCCTATCGGAAAAACGACAATGTCGATGCGTAAAAGCGCTCAAATCGTCAGGAAAAGCGCTTTTCGACGCGAAAACGTCGTTCAGCGCGAGAAAAGACGTTGAATATTCTCCCTATCGGTAAAACGACAATGTCGATGCGTAAAAGCGCTCAAATCGTCAGGAAAAGCACTTTTCGACGCGAAAACGTCGTTCAGCGCGAGAAAAGACGTTTTCGCATCGAATATTCTCACTATCGGTAAAACGACAATGTCGATGCGTAAAAGCGCTCAAATCGTCAGGAAAAGCACTTTTCGACCCGAAAACGTCGTTCAGCGCGAGAAAAGACGTTTTCGTATCGAATATTTCCCCTATCGGAAAAACGACAATGCCGATGCGTAAAAGCGCTCAAATCGTCAGGAAAAGCACTTTCCGACCCGAAAACGTCGTTCAGCGCGAGAAAACACGTTTTCTTTTCGAATATTCCCCCTATCGGAAAAACGACAATGTCGATGCGTAAAAGCGCTCAAATCGTCAGGAAAAGCACTTTCCGACCCGAAAACGTCGTTCAGCGCGAGAAAAGACGTTTTCTTATCGAATATTCCCCCTATCGGAAAAACGACAATGTCGATGCGTAAAAGCGCTCAAATCGTCAGGAAAAGCACTTTCCGACCCGAAAACGTCGTTCAGCGCGAGAAAAGACGTTCTCTTATCGAATATTCCCCCTATCGGAAAAACGACAATGTCGATGCGTAAAAGCGTTCAAATCGTCAGGAAAAGCACTTTTCAACGCGAAAACGTCGTTCAGCGCGAGAAAAGAAGTTTTCGTATCGAATATTCTCGCTATCGGTAAAACGACAATGTCGATGCGTAAAAGCGCTCAAATCGTCAGGAAAAGCTCTTTTCGACGCGAAAACGTCGCTCAGCGCGAGAAAAGACGTTTTCGTATCGAATATTCTCCCTATCGGAAAAACGACAATGTCGATGCGTAAAAGCGTTCAAATCGTCAGGAAAAGCACTTTTCGACGCGAAAACGTCGTTCAGCGCGAGAAAAGACGTTTTCTTTTCGAATATTCCCCCTATCGGAAAAACGACAATGCCGATGCGTAAAAGCGCTCAAATCGTCAGGAAAAGCACTTTTCGACGCGAAAACGTCGTTCAGCGCGAGAAAAGACGTTTTCGTATCGAATATTCCCCCTATCGGAAAAACGACAATGTCGATGCGTAAAAGCGCTCAAATCGTCAGGAAAAGCGCTTTTCGACGCGAAAACGTCGTTCAGCGCGAGAAAAGACGTTTTCGTGTCGAATATTCTCCCTATCGGTAAAACGACAATGTCGATGCGTAAAAGCGCTCAAATCGTCAGGAAAAGCACTTTTCGACGCGAAAACGTCGTTCAGCGCGAGAAAAGACGTTTTCGTATCGAATATTCGCCCTATCGGAAAAACGACAATGCCGATGCGTAAAAGCGGTCAAATCGTCAGGAAAAGCACTTTTCGACGCGAAAACGTCGTTCAGCGCGAGAAAAGACGTTTTCGTGTCGAATATTCTCCCTATCGGTAAAACGACAATGTCGATGCGTAAAAGCGCTCAAATCGTCAGGAAAAGCACTTTTCGACCCGAAAACGTCGTTCAGCGCGAGAAAAGACGTTTTCGTATCGAATATTCTCGCTATCGGTAAAACGACAATGTCGATGCGTAAAAGTGCTCAAATCGTCAGGAAAAGCACTTTTCGACCCGAAAACGTCGTTCAGCGCGAGAAAAGACGTTTTCTTTTCGAATATTCCCCCTATCGGAAAAACGACAATGTCGATGCGTAAAAGCGCTCAAATCGTCAGGAAAAGCACTTTTCGACGCGAAAACGTCGTTCAGCGCGAGAAAAGACGTTTTCGTGTCGAATATTCTCCCTATCGGTAAAACGACAATGTCGATGCGTAAAAGCGCTCAAATCGTCAGGAAAAGCACTTTTCGACGCGAAAACGTCGTTCAGCGCGAGAAAAGACGTTTTCGTATCGAATATTCCCCATATCGGTAAAACGACAATGTCGATGCGTAAAAGCGCTCAAATCGTCAGGAAAAGCACTTTTCGACCCGAAAACGTCGTTCAGCGCGAGAAAAGACGTTTTCGTATCGAATATTCTCACTATCGGTAAAACGACAATGTCGATGCGTAAAAGCGCTCAAATCGTCAGGAAAAGCACTTTTCGACCCGAAAACGTCGTTCAGCGCGAGAAAAGACGTTTTCGTATCGAATATTCTCGCTATCGGTAAAACGACAATGTCGATGCGTAAAAGCGCTCAAATCGTCAGGAAAAGCACTTTTCGACCCGAAAACGTCGTTCAGCGCGAGAAAAGACGTTTTCTTTTCGAATATTCCCCCCATCGGAAAAACGACAATGTCGATGCGTAAAAGCGCTCAAATCGTCAGGAAAAGCACTTTCCGACGCGAAAACGTCGTGCAGCGCGAGAAAAGACGTTTTCTTTTCGAATATTCCCCCTATCGGAAAAACGACAATGTCGATGCGTAAAAGTGTTCAAATCGTCAGGAAAAGCACTTTTCGACGCGAAAACGTCGTTCAGCGCGAGAAAAGACGTTTTCGTATCGAATATTCGCCCTATCGGAAAAACGACAATGCCGATGCGTAAAAGCGGTCAAATCGTCAGGAAAAGCACTTTTCGACGCGAAAACGTCGTTCAGCGCGAGAAAAGACGTTTTCGTGTCGAATATTCTCCCTATCGGTAAAACGACAATGTCGATGCGTAAAAGCGTTCAAATCGTCAGGAAAAGCACTTTTCGACGCGAAAACGTCGTTCAGCGCGAGAAAAGACGTTTTCGTGTCGAATATTCTCCCTATCGGTAAAACGACAATGTCGATGCGTAAAAGCGCTCAAATCGTCAGGAAAAGCACTTTTCGACGCGAAAACGTCGTTCAGCGCGACAAAAGACGTTTTCGTATCGAATATTCCCCATATCGGTAAAACGACAATGTCGATGCGTAAAAGCGCTCAAATCGTCAGGAAAAGCACTTTTCGACGCGAAAACGTCGTTCAGCGCGAGAAAAGACGTTTTCGTATCGAATATTCCCCATATCGGAAAAACGACAATGCCGATGCGTAAAAGCGCTCAAATCGTCAGGAAAAGCACTTTTCGACGCGAAAACGTCGTTCAGCGCGAGAAAAGACGTTTTCGTATCGAATATTCTCACTATCGGTAAAACGACAATGTCGATGCGTAAAAGCGCTCAAATCGTCAGGAAAAGCACTTTTCGACGCGGAAAACGTCGTTCAGCGCGAGAAAAGACGTTTTCGTGTCGAATATTCCCCCTATCGGAAAAACGACAATGCCGATGCGTAAAAGCGCTCAAATCGTCAGGAAAAGCACTTTTCGACGCGAAAACGTCGTTCCAGCGCGAGAAAAGACGTTTTCTTTTCGAATATTCCCCCTATCGGAAAAACGACAATGCCGATGCGTAAAAGCGTTCAAATCGTCAGGAAAAGCACTTTTCGACGCGAAAACGTCGTTCAGCGCGAGAAAAGACGTTTTCGTATCGAATATTCTCACTATCGGTAAAACGACAATGTCGATGCGTAAAAAAGCGCTCAAATCGTCAGGAAAAGCGCTTTTCGACGCGAAAACGTCGTTCAGCGCGAGAAAAGACGTTTTCGTGTCGAATATTCTCCCTATCGGTAAAACGACAATGTCGATGCGTAAAAGCGCTCAAATCGTCAGGAAAAGCGCTTTTCGACGCGAAAACGTCGTTCAGCGCGAGAAAAGACGTTTTCGTTTCGAATATTCCCCCTATCGGAAAAACGACAAAGTCGATGCGTAAAAGCGCTCAAATCGTCAGGAAAAGCACTTTTCGACGCGAAAACGTCGTTCAGCGCGAGAAAAGACGTTTTCGTATCGAATATTCACCATATCGGAAAAACGACAATGCCGATGCGTAAAAGCGCTCAAATCGTCAGGAAAAGCACTTTTCGACGCGAAAACGTCGTTCAGCGCGAGAAAAGACGTTTTCGTATCGAATAATCTCACTATCGGTAAAACGACAATGTCGATGCGTAAAAGCGCTCAAATCGTCAGGAAAAGCACTTTTCGACCCGAAAACGTCGTTCAGCGCGAGAAAAGACGTTTTCGTATCGAATATTCTCACTATCGGTAAAACGACAATGTCGATGCGTAAAAGCGCTCAAATCGTCAGGAAAAGCACTTTTCGACCCGAAAACGTCGTTCAGCGCGAGAAAAGACGTTTTCGTATCGAATATTCTCGCTATCGGTAAAACGACAATGTCGATGCGTAAAAGCGCTCAAATCGTCAGGAAAAGCACTTTTCGACCCGAAAACGTCGTTCAGCGCGAGAAAAGACGTTTTCTTTTCGAATATTCCCCCTATCGGAAAAACGACAATGTCGATGCGTAAAAGCGCTCAAATCGTCAGGAAAAGCACTTTCCGACCCGAAAACGTCGTGCAGCGCGAGAAAAGACGTTTTCTTTTCGAATATTCCCCCTATCGGAAAAACGACAATGTCGATGCGTAAAAGCGCTCAAATCGTCAGGAAAAGCACTTTTCGACGCGAAAACGTCGTTCAGCGCGAGAAAAGACGTTTTCGTATCGAATATTCTCCCTATCGGAAACACGACAATGCCGATGCGTAAAAGCGCTCAAATCGTCAGGAAAAGCACTTTTCGACCCGAAAACGTCGTTCAGCGCGAGAAAAGACGTTTTCGTATCGAATATTCCCCCTATGGGAAAAACGACAATGTCGATGCGTAAAAGCGCTCAAATCGTCAGGAAAGCGCTTTTCGACGCGAAAACGTCGTTCAGCGCGAGAAAAGACGTTTTCGTGTCGAATATTCTCCCTATCGGTAAAACGACAATGTCGATGCGTGAAAGCGCTCAAATCGTCAGGAAAAGCACTTTTCGACGCGAAAACGTCGTTCCAGCGCGAGAAAAGACGTTTTCGTATCGAATATTCTCACTATCGGTAAAACGACAATGTCGATGCGTAAAAGCGCTCAAATCGTCAGGAAAAGCACTTTTCGACCCGAAAACGTCGTTCAGCGCGAGAAAAGACGTTTTCGTATCGAATATTCTCGCTATCGGTAAAACGACAATGTCGATGCGTAAAAGCGCTCAAATCGTCAGGAAAAGCACTTTTCGACCCGAAAACGTCGTTCAGCGCGAGAAAAGACGTTTTCTTTTCGAATATTCCCCCTATCGGAAAAACGACAATGTCGATGCGTAAAAGCGCTCAAATCGTCAGGAAAAGCACTTTCCGACCCGAAAACGTCGTGCAGCGCGAGAAAAGACGTTTTCTTTTCGAATATTCCCCCTATCGGAAAAACGACAATGTCGATGCGTAAAAGCGCTCAAATCGTCAGGAAAAGCGCTTTTCGACGCGAAAACGTCGTTCAGCGCGAAAAAAGACGTTTTCGTATCGAATATTCTCCCTATCGGAAAAACGACAATGCCGATGCGTAAAAAAACGCTCAAATCGTCAGGAAAAGCGCTTTTCGACGCGAAAACGTCGTTCAGCGCGAGAAAAGACGTTTTCGTGTCGAATATTCTCCCTATCGGTTAAAACGACAATGTCGATGCGTAAAAGCGCTCAAATCGTCAGGAAAAGCACTTTTCGACGCGAAAACGTCGTTCAGCGCGAGAAAAGACGTTTTCGTATCGAATATTCCCCCTATGGGAAAAACGACAATGTCGATGCGTAAAAGCGCTCAAATCGTCAGGAAAAGCGCTTTTCGACGCGAAAACGTCGTTCAGCGCGAGAAAAGACGTTTTCGTGTCGAATATTCTCCCTATCGGTAAAACGACAATGTCGATGCGTAAAAGCGCTCAATCGTCAGGAAAAGCACTTTTCGACGCGAAAACGTCGTTCAGCGCGAGAAAAGACGTTTTCGTATCGAATATTCGCCCTATCGGAAAAACGACAATGCGATGCGTAAAAGCGGTCAAATCGTCAGGAAAAGCGCTTTTCGACGCGAAAACGTCGTTCAGCGCGAGAAAAGACGTTTTCGTGTCGAATATTCTCCCTATCGGTAAAACGACAATGTCGATGCGTAAAAGCGCTCAAATCGTCAGGAAAAGCACTTTTCGACGCGAAAACGTCGTTTAGCGCGAGAAAAGACGTTTTCGTATCGAATATTCCCCATATCGGAAAAACGACAATGCCGATGCGTAAAAGCGCTCAAATCGTCAGGAAAAGCACTTTTCGACCCGAAAACGTCGTTCAGCGCGAGAAAAGACGTTTTCGTATCGAATATTCTCACTATCGGTAAAACGACAATGTCGATGCGTAAAAGCGTTCAAATCGTCAGGAAAAGCACTTTTCGACGCGAAAACGTCGTTCAGCGCGAGAAAAGACGTTTTCGTATCGAATATTCCCCATATCGGAAAAACGACAATGCCGATGCGTAAAAGCGCTCAAATCGTCAGGAAAAGCGCTTTTCGACGCGAAAACGTCGTTCAGCGCGAGAAAAGACGTTTTCGTATCGAATAATCTCACTATCGGTAAAACGACAATGTCGATGCGTAAAAGCGCTCAAATCGTCAGGAAAAGCGCTTTTCGACGCGAAAACGTCGTTCAGCGCGAGAAAAGACGTTTTCGTTTCGAATATTCCCCCTATCGGAAAAACGACAAAGTCGATGCGTAAAAGCGCTCAAATCGTCAGGAAAAGCACTTTTCGACGCGAAAACGTCGTTCAGCGCGAGAAAAGACGTTTTCGTATCGAATATTCCCCATATCGGAAAAACGACAATGCCGATGCGTAAAAGCGCTCAAATCGTCAGGAAAAGCACTTTTCGACGCGAAAACGTCGTTCAGCGCGAGAAAAGACGTTTTCTTTTCGAATATTCCCCCTATCGGAAAAACGACAATGTCGATGCGTAAAAGTGTTCAAATCGTCAGGAAAAGCACTTTTCGACGCGAAAACGTCGTTCAGCGCGAGAAAAGACGTTTTCGTATCGAATATTCCCCATATCGGAAAAACGACAATGCCGATGCGTAAAAGCGCTCAAATCGTCAGGAAAAGCACTTTTCGACGCGAAAACGTCGTTCAGCGCGAGAAAAGACGTTTTCGTATCGAATAATCTCACTATCGGTAAAACGACAATGTCGATGCGTAAAAGCGCTCAAATCGTCAGGAAAAGCACTTTTCGACCCGAAAACGTCGTTCAGCGCGAGAAAAGACGTTTTCGTATCGAATATTCTCACTATCGGTAAAACGACAATGTCGATGCGTAAAAGCGCTCAAATCGTCAGGAAAAGCACTTTTCGACGCGAAAACGTCGTTCAGCGCGAGAAAAGACGTTTTCTTTTCGAATATTCCCCCTATCGGAAAAACGACAATGTCGATGCGTAAAAGCGCTCAAATCGTCAGGAAAAGCACTTTTCGACGCGAAAACGTCGTTCAGCGCGAGAAAAGACGTTTTCTTTTCGAATATTCCCCCTATCGGAAAAACGACAATGTCGATGCGTAAAAGCGCTCAAATCGTCAGGAAAAGCACTTTTCGACGCGAAAACGTCGTTCAGCGCGAGAAAAGACGTTTTCTTTTCGAATATTCCCCCTATCGGAAAACGACAATGTCGATGCGTAAAAGCGCTCAAATCGTCAGGAAAAGCACTTTTCGACGCGAAAACGTCGTTCAGCGCGAGAAAAGACGTTTTCGTGTCGAATATTCTCCCTATCGGTAAAACGACAATGTCGATGCGTAAAAGCGCTCAAATCGTCAGGAAAAGCACTTTTCGACGCGAAAACGTCGCTCAGCGCGAGAAAAGACGTTTTCGTATCGAATATTCTCCCTATCGGAAAAACGACAATGTCGATGCGTAAAAGCGCTCAAATCGTCAGGAAAAGCACTTTTCGACGCGAAAACGTCGTTCAGCGCGAGAAAAGACGTTTTCGTGTCGAATATTCTCCCTATCGGTAAAACGACAATGTCGATGCGTAAAAGCGCTCAAATCGTCAGGAAAAGCACTTTTCGACGCGAAAACGTCGCTCAGCGCGAGAAAAGACGTTTTCGTATCGAATATTCTCCCTATCGGAAAAACGACAATGCCGATGCGTAAAAGCGCTCAAATCGTCAGGAAAAGCACTTTTCGACGCGAAAACGTCGTTCAGCGCGAGAAAAGACGTTTTCGTGTCGAATATTCTCCCTATCGGTAAAACGACAATGTCGATGCGTAAAAGCGCTCAAATCGTCAGGAAAAGCACTTTTCGACGCGAAAACGTCGTTCAGCGCGAGAAAAGACGTTTTCTTTTCGAATATTCCCCCTATCGGAAAAACGACAATGTCGATGCGTAAAAGCGTTCAAATCGTCAGGAAAAGCACTTTTCGACCCGAAAACGTCGTTCAGCGCGAGAAAAGACGTTTTCGTATCGAATATTCTCGCTATCGGTAAAACGACAATGTCGATGCGTAAAAGCGCTCAAATCGTCAGGAAAAGCACTTTTCGACGCGAAAACGTCGTTCAGCGCGAGAAAAGACGTTTTCTTTTCGAATATTCCCCCTATCGGAAAAACGACAATGTCGATGCGTGAAAGCGCTCAAATCGTCAGGAAAAGCACTTTTCGACGCGAAAACGTCGTTCCAGCGCGAGAAAAGACGTTTACGTATCGAATATTCTCACTATCGGTAAAACGACAATGTCGATGCGTAAAGGCGCTCAAATCGTCAGGAAAAGCACTTTTCGACCCGAAAACGTCGTTCAGCGCGAGAAAAGACGTTTTCGTATCGAATATTCTCGCTATCGGTAAAACGACAATGTCGATGCGTAAAAGCGCTCAAATCGTCAGGAAAAGCACTTTTCGACCCGAAAACGTCGTTCAGCGCGAGAAAAGACGTTTTCTTTTCGAATATTCCCCCTATCGGAAAAACGACAATGTCGATGCGTAAAAGCGCTCAAATCGTCAGGAAAAGCACTTTCCGACCCGAAAACGTCGTGCAGCGCGAGAAAAGACGTTTTCTTTTCGAATATTCCCCCTATCGGAAAAACGACAATGTCGATGCGTAAAAGCGCTCAAATCGTCAGGAAAAGCACTTTTCGACGCGAAAACGTCGTTCAGCGCGAAAAAAGACGTTTTCGTATCGAATATTCTCCCTATCGGAAAAACGACAATGCCGATGCGTAAAAAAACGCTCAAATCGTCAGGAAAAGCGCTTTTCGACGCGAAAACGTCGTTCAGCGCGAGAAAAGACGTTTTCGTGTCGAATATTCTCCCTATCGGTAAAACGACAATGTCGATGCGTAAAAGCGCTCAAATCGTCAGGAAAAGCACTTTTCGACGCGAAAACGTCGTTCAGCGCGAGAAAAGACGTTTTCGTATCGAATATTCCCCCTATGGGAAAAACGACAATGTCGATGCGTAAAAGCGCTCAAATCGTCAGGAAAAGCGCTTTTCGACGCGAAAACGTCGTTCAGCGCGAGAAAAGACGTTTTCGTGTCGAATATTCTCCCTATCGGTAAAACGACAATGTCGATGCGTAAAAGCGCTCAAATCGTCAGGAAAAGCACTTTTCGACGCGAAAACGTCGTTCAGCGCGAGAAAAGACGTTTTCGTATCGAATATTCGCCCTATCGGAAAAACGACAATGCCGATGCGTAAAAGCGGTCAAATCGTCAGGAAAAGCGCTTTTCGACGCGAAAACGTCGTTCAGCGCGAGAAAAGACGTTTTCGTGTCGAATATTCTCCCTATCGGTAAAACGACAATGTCGATGCGTAAAAGCGCTCAAATCGTCAGGAAAAGCACTTTTCGACGCGAAAACGTCGTTTAGCGCGAGAAAAGACGTTTTCGTATCGAATATTCCCCATATCGGAAAAACGACAATGCCGATGCGTAAAAGCGCTCAAATCGTCAGGAAAAGCACTTTTCGACCCGAAAACGTCGTTCAGCGCGAGAAAAGACGTTTTCGTATCGAATATTCTCACTATCGGTAAAACGACAATGTCGATGCGTAAAAGCGTTCAAATCGTCAGGAAAAGCACTTTTCGACGCGAAAACGTCGTTCAGCGCGAGAAAAGACGTTTTCGTGTCGAATATTCTCCCTATCGGTAAAACGACAATGTCGATGCGTAAAAGCGCTCAAATCGTCAGGAAAAGCACTTTTCGACGCGAAAACGTCGTTCAGCGCGAGAAAAGACGTTTTCTTTTCGAATATTCCCCCTATCGGAAAAACGACAATGTCGATGCGTGAAAGCGCTCAAATCGTCAGGAAAAGCACTTTTCGACGCGAAAACGTCGTTCCAGCGCGAGAAAAGACGTTTACGTATCGAATATTCTCACTATCGGTAAAACGACAATGTCGATGCGTAAAGGCGCTCAAATCGTCAGGAAAAGCACTTTTCGACCCGAAAACGTCGTTCAGCGCGAGAAAAGACGTTTTCGTATCGAATATTCTCGCTATCGGTAAAACGACAATGTCGATGCGTAAAAGCGCTCAAATCGTCAGGAAAAGCACTTTTCGACCCGAAAACGTCGTTCAGCGCGAGAAAAGACGTTTTCTTTTCGAATATTCCCCCTATCGGAAAAACGACAATGTCGATGCGTAAAAGCGCTCAAATCGTCAGGAAAAGCACTTTCCGACCCGAAAACGTCGTGCAGCGCGAGAAAAGACGTTTTCTTTTCGAATATTCCCCCTATCGGAAAAACGACAATGTCGATGCGTAAAAGCGCTCAAATCGTCAGGAAAAGCACTTTTCGACGCGAAAACGTCGTTCAGCGCGAAAAAAGACGTTTTCGTATCGAATATTCTCCCTATCGGAAAAACGACAATGCCGATGCGTAAAAAAACGCTCAAATCGTCAGGAAAAGCGCTTTTCGACGCGAAAACGTCGTTCAGCGCGAGAAAAGACGTTTTCGTGTCGAATATTCTCCCTATCGGTAAAACGACAATGTCGATGCGTAAAAGCGCTCAAATCGTCAGGAAAAGCACTTTTCGACGCGAAAACGTCGTTCAGCGCGAGAAAAGACGTTTTCGTATCGAATATTCCCCCTATGGGAAAAACGACAATGTCGATGCGTAAAAGCGCTCAAATCGTCAGGAAAAGCGCTTTTCGACGCGAAAACGTCGTTCAGCGCGAGAAAAGACGTTTTCGTGTCGAATATTCTCCCTATCGGTAAAACGACAATGTCGATGCGTAAAAGCGCTCAAATCGTCAGGAAAAGCACTTTTCGACGCGAAAACGTCGTTCAGCGCGAGAAAAGACGTTTTCGTATCGAATATTCGCCCTATCGGAAAAACGACAATGCCGATGCGTAAAAGCGGTCAAATCGTCAGGAAAAGCGCTTTTCGACGCGAAAACGTCGTTCAGCGCGAGAAAAGACGTTTTCGTGTCGAATATTCTCCCTATCGGTAAAACGACAATGTCGATGCGTAAAAGCGCTCAAATCGTCAGGAAAAGCACTTTTCGACGCGAAAACGTCGTTTAGCGCGAGAAAAGACGTTTTCGTATCGAATATTCCCCATATCGGAAAAACGACAATGCCGATGCGTAAAAGCGCTCAAATCGTCAGGAAAAGCACTTTTCG
Organism: Tubulanus polymorphus; assembly: GCF_964204645.1. Classification (NCBI taxonomy): domain Eukaryota; kingdom Metazoa; phylum Nemertea; class Palaeonemertea; order Tubulaniformes; family Tubulanidae; genus Tubulanus; species Tubulanus polymorphus. Next base: position 5,242 of record NW_027437489.1, on the reverse strand, counting down.
ACCCGAAAACGTCGTTCAGCGCGAGAAAAGACGTTTTCGTATCGAATATTCTCACTATCGGTAAAACGACAATGTCGATGCGTAAAAGCGTTCAAATCGTCAGGAAAAGCACTTTTCGACGCGAAAACGTCGTTCAGCGCGAGAAAAGACGTTTTCGTATCGAATATTCCCCATATCGGAAAAACGACAATGCCGATGCGTAAAAGCGCTCAAATCGTCAGGAAAAGCGCTTTTCGACGCGAAAACGTCGTTCAGCGCGAGAAAAGACGTTTTCGTATCGAATAATCTCACTATCGGTAAAACGACAATGTCGATGCGTAAAAGCGCTCAAATCGTCAGGAAAAGCGCTTTTCGACGCGAAAACGTCGTTCAGCGCGAGAAAAGACGTTTTCGTTTCGAATATTCCCCCTATCGGAAAAACGACAAAGTCGATGCGTAAAAGCGCTCAAATCGTCAGGAAAAGCACTTTTCGACGCGAAAACGTCGTTCAGCGCGAGAAAAGACGTTTTCGTATCGAATATTCCCCATATCGGAAAAACGACAATGCCGATGCGTAAAAGCGCTCAAATCGTCAGGAAAAGCACTTTTCGACGCGAAAACGTCGTTCAGCGCGAGAAAAGACGTTTTCGTATCGAATATTCCCCATATCGGAAAAACGACAATGCCGATGCGTAAAAGCGCTCAAATCGTCAGGAAAAGCACTTTTCGACGCGAAAACGTCGTTCAGCGCGAGAAAAGACGTTTTCGTATCGAATAATCTCACTATCGGTAAAACGACAATGTCGATGCGTAAAAGCGCTCAAATCGTCAGGAAAAGCACTTTTCGACCCGAAAACGTCGTTCAGCGCGAGAAAAGACGTTTTCGTATCGAATATTCTCACTATCGGTAAAACGACAATGTCGATGCGTAAAAGCGCTCAAATCGTCAGGAAAAGCACTTTTCGACGCGAAAACGTCGTTCAGCGCGAGAAAAGACGTTTTCTTTTCGAATATTCCCCCTATCGGAAAAACGACAATGTCGATGCGTAAAAGCGCTCAAATCGTCAGGAAAAGCACTTTTCGACGCGAAAACGTCGTTCAGCGCGAGAAAAGACGTTTTCTTTTCGAATATTCCCCCTATCGGAAAAACGACAATGTCGATGCGTAAAAGCGCTCAAATCGTCAGGAAAAGCACTTTTCGACGCGAAAACGTCGTTCAGCGCGAGAAAAGACGTTTTCGTGTCGAATATTCTCCCTATCGGTAAAACGACAATGTCGATGCGTAAAAGCGCTCAAATCGTCAGGAAAAGCACTTTTCGACGCGAAAACGTCGCTCAGCGCGAGAAAAGACGTTTTCGTACCGAATATTCTCCCTATCGGAAAAACGACAATGTCGATGCGTAAAAGCGCTCAAATCGTCAGGAAAAGCACTTTTCGACGCGAAAACGTCGTTCAGCGCGAGAAAAGACGTTTTCGTATCGAATAATCTCACTATCGGTAAAACGACAATGTCGATGCGTAAAAGCGCTCAAATCGTCAGGAAAAGCACTTTTCGACCCGAAAACGTCGTTCAGCGCGAGAAAAGACGTTTTCGTATCGAATATTCTCACTATCGGTAAAACGACAATGTCGATGCGTAAAAGCGCTCAAATCGTCAGGAAAAGCACTTTTCGACGCGAAAACGTCGTTCAGCGCGAGAAAAGACGTTTTCTTTTCGAATATTCCCCCTATCGGAAAAACGACAATGTCGATGCGTAAAAGCGCTCAAATCGTCAGGAAAAGCACTTTTCGACGCGAAAACGTCGTTCAGCGCGAGAAAAGACGTTTTCTTTTCGAATATTCCCCCTATCGGAAAAACGACAATGTCGATGCGTAAAAGCGCTCAAATCGTCAGGAAAAGCACTTTTCGACGCGAAAACGTCGTTCAGCGCGAGAAAAGACGTTTTCGTGTCGAATATTCTCCCTATCGGTAAAACGACAATGTCGATGCGTAAAAGCGCTCAAATCGTCAGGAAAAGCACTTTTCGACGCGAAAACGTCGCTCAGCGCGAGAAAAGACGTTTTCGTATCGAATATTCTCCCTATCGGAAAAACGACAATGTCGATGCGTAAAAGCGCTCAAATCGTCAGGAAAAGCACTTTTCGACGCGAAAACGTCGTTCAGCGCGAGAAAAGACGTTTTCGTGTCGAATATTCTCCCTATCGGTAAAACGACAATGTCGATGCGTAAAAGCGCTCAAATCGTCAGGAAAAGCACTTTTCGACGCGAAAACGTCGTTCAGCGCGAGAAAAGACGTTTTCTTTTCGAATATTCCCCCTATCGGAAAAACGACAATGTCGATGCGTAAAAGTGTTCAAATCGTCAGGAAAAGCACTTTTCGACGCGAAAACGTCGTTCAGCGCGAGAAAAGACGTTTTCGTATCGAATATTCCCCATATCGGAAAAACGACAATGCCGATGCGTAAAAGCGCTCAAATCGTCAGGAAAAGCACTTTTCGACGCGAAAACGTCGTTCAGCGCGAGAAAAGACGTTTTCGTATCGAATAATCTCACTATCGGTAAAACGACAATGTCGATGCGTAAAAGCGCTCAAATCGTCAGGAAAAGCACTTTTCGACCCGAAAACGTCGTTCAGCGCGAGAAAAGACGTTTTCGTATCGAATATTCTCACTATCGGTAAAACGACAATGTCGATGCGTAAAAGCGCTCAAATCGTCAGGAAAAGCACTTTTCGACCCGAAAACGTCGTGCAGCGCGAGAAAAGACGTTTTCTTTTCGAATATTCCCCCTATCAGAAAAACGACAATGTCGATGCGTAAAAGCGCTCAAATCGTCAGGAAAAGCACTTTTCGACGCGAAAACTTCGTTCAGCGCGAGAAAAGACGTTTTCGTATCGAATATTCTCCCTATCGGAAAAACGACAATGCCGATGCGTAAAAGCGCTCAAATCGTCAGGAAAAGCGCTTTTCGACGCGAAAACGTCGTTCAGCGCGAGAAAAGACGTTTTCGTGTCGAATATTCTCCCTATCGGTAAAACGACAATGTCGATGCGTAAAAGCGCTCAAATCGTCAGGAAAAGCACTTTTCGACGCGAAAACGTCGTTCCAGCGCGAGAAAAGACGTTTTCGTATCGAATATTCTCACTATCGGTAAAACGACAATGTCGATGCGTAAAAGCGCTCAAATCGTCAGGAAAAGCACTTTTCGACGCGAAAACGTCGCTCAGCGCGAGAAAAGACGTTTTCGTATCGAATATTCTCCCTATCGGAAAAACGACAATGTCGATGCGTAAAAGCGCTCAAATCGTCAGGAAAAGCACTTTTCGACGCGAAAACGTCGTTCAGCGCGAGAAAAGACGTTTTCGTGTCGAATATTCTCCCTATCGGTAAAACGACAATGTCGATGCGTAAAAGCGCTCAAATCGTCAGGAAAAGCACTTTTCGACGCGAAAACGTCGTTCAGCGCGAGAAAAGACGTTTTCGTATCGAATATTCCCCCTATGGGAAAAACGACAATGTCGATGCGTAAAAGCGCTCAAATCGTCAGGAAAAGCGCTTTTCGACGCGAAAACGTCGTTCAGCGCGAGAAAAGACGTTTTCGTGTCGAATATTCTCCCTATCGGTAAAACGACAATGTCGATGCGTAAAAGCGCTCAAATCGTCAGGAAAAGCACTTTTCGACGCGAAAACGTCGTTCAGCGCGAGAAAAGACGTTTTCGTATCGAATATTCGCCCTATCGGAAAAACGACAATGCCGATGCGTAAAAGCGGTCAAATCGTCAGGAAAAGCGCTTTTCGACGCGAAAACGTCGTTCAGCGCGAGAAAAGACGTTTTCGTGTCGAATATTCTCCCTATCGGTAAAACGACAATGTCGATGCGTAAAAGCGCTCAAATCGTCAGGAAAAGCACTTTTCGACGCGAAAACGTCGTTTAGCGCGAGAAAAGACGTTTTCGTATCGAATATTCCCCATATCGGAAAAACGACAATGCCGATGCGTAAAAGCGCTCAAATCGTCAGGAAAAGCACTTTTCGACCCGAAAACGTCGTTCAGCGCGAGAAAAGACGTTTTCGTATCGAATATTCTCACTATCGGTAAAACGACAATGTCGATGCGTAAAAGCGTTCAAATCGTCAGGAAAAGCACTTTTCGACGCGAAAACGTCGTTCAGCGCGAGAAAAGACGTTTTCGTATCGAATATTCCCCATATCGGAAAAACGACAATGCCGATGCGTAAAAGCGCTCAAATCGTCAGGAAAAGCGCTTTTCGACGCGAAAACGTCGTTCAGCGCGAGAAAAGACGTTTTCGTATCGAATAATCTCACTATCGGTAAAACGACAATGTCGATGCGTAAAAGCGCTCAAATCGTCAGGAAAAGCGCTTTTCGACGCGAAAACGTCGTTCAGCGCGAGAAAAGACGTTTTCGTTTCGAATATTCCCCCTATCGGAAAAACGACAAAGTCGATGCGTAAAAGCGCTCAAATCGTCAGGAAAAGCACTTTTCGACGCGAAAACGTCGTTCAGCGCGAGAAAAGACGTTTTCGTATCGAATATTCCCCATATCGGAAAAACGACAATGCCGATGCGTAAAAGCGCTCAAATCGTCAGGAAAAGCACTTTTCGACGCGAAAACGTCGTTCAGCGCGAGAAAAGACGTTTTCGTATCGAATATTCCCCATATCGGAAAAACGACAATGCCGATGCGTAAAAGCGCTCAAATCGTCAGGAAAAGCACTTTTCGACGCGAAAACGTCGTTCAGCGCGAGAAAAGACGTTTTCGTATCGAATAATCTCACTATCGGTAAAACGACAATGTCGATGCGTAAAAGCGCTCAAATCGTCAGGAAAAGCACTTTTCGACCCGAAAACGTCGTTCAGCGCGAGAAAAGACGTTTTCGTATCGAATATTCTCACTATCGGTAAAACGACAATGTCGATGCGTAAAAGCGCTCAAATCGTCAGGAAAAGCACTTTTCGACGCGAAAACGTCGTTCAGCGCGAGAAAAGACGTTTTCTTTTCGAATATTCCCCCTATCGGAAAAACGACAATGTCGATGCGTAAAAGCGCTCAAATCGTCAGGAAAAGCACTTTTCGACGCGAAAACGTCGTTCAGCGCGAGAAAAGACGTTTTCTTTTCGAATATTCCCCCTATCGGAAAAACGACAATGTCGATGCGTAAAAGCGCTCAAATCGTCAGGAAAAGCACTTTTCGACGCGAAAACGTCGTTCAGCGCGAGAAAAGACGTTTTCGTGTCGAATAT